>NC_041822.1:300000-447500 GCF_900964775.1 Scleropages formosus
TCTGCTAATCAGTTAGTTAAGCCATGAAAATGGAATATTATTATATGTATTGTCACCTATAGATACATGTGTCCAGAAAACGACATTCTTTGCAGTGACCTGCAAAAAAAGAATGCTAGTATAAAACATGAAAACACAGTGAGAATCTCATTCAATCTGGTGTACGGTTTACCCGTGGAAGGTTTGAAATCAGATTGATGCAGTAGCCACAGCATCACCACAGTTTTTATTAACAGGTTCACTCATTACACTTTCACTGCTTTCAAAGACTCTGGGAGGTATTGGACTCCTGGAACTACAGGGGTCTCCAAATGACTTTGTAAACTCTACTGTCTCTGAAGCAAAGAGTGCAACTAAACCAAAGTATCATACTGCCTTCAAGGCATCAGATGTCTTCATATATTTGTTTGCCACACATCCTGAGAATAGCAGAAGTAGTTTTGATTAATGGGAAGTTTTCCTCCAAGAGGCACTACTACACAGTAGGAACTGTCCAGAACAGAGACAAAATTTCATTGTTTTATTGTTAAATTAAAGCCAACAGCTTAAAAAACATTAAAATAAAAATGTCTATTGCTTTTTTCATTTGCATATCCTTGTTTTTTGCTTAACAGTGAGATGGGGGATATGAAAAAAGCAAGGAATATAGCAGCAAATTTTTAATGTGCAAGAGGCAAAATTTAAATGGTTTTGAGTAATGGTTTCCTTGTTAAGTTTCATACATGGAAGCAGGGCTGATCATAACTGTGGGTAGACCATAATCTATCAAGCAGAAAAACCCTCTTTGTATAAAAGACTCAGTAAAGAAAATGGGTTTGAACATAGAAATTCTTCGTTAGTTATTTTTTTGTTGTTTGAACAGTTTATAACTATGAAACCCTACAATTTTCCACCTTTTAATTTTTTTCCTTTTTTTTGTGAGCAATTGTTTGTCACACTAGTGGGCACAGTCTTGTCAAGACTATGTAGTAAAAACATGGTCTTGCCTGGAAGTGCAACTCAAATTAGTTACTGGTTGCCACATCTATCTTGTACAGACAAGACAGCTCTGCTTTTTCTCACTTTGTAGCCAGAGCTATGGAGCAGCTTTCCTGTTTGTTGGCTAACATTAAGAAGGAACCAGTGTTTCGCCACACACCATCTGGATCACACTGGTGCCAAACTGGTGCACAGTAACAATGCAGGTGGAGAAAACATGCAACAGTGTGCATCCTGAAATACAACTTTAATTACAAGCCTTTCTTAGGTCACGCAGTACAGCTGCTTCACAGCGTAAGACACACCTTCAAGGCTGTCGTTGGAGGCCATGTAGCGCAAACCTTTCCTAAAATACATGTACAGCAGCTCCAGACTCAGTGAAATAAATAAAGCAAAATAGAGAGGTATTCACTAAAGGATTAGTGGAGCTTTTTTACAAAGGGCACATTCCAAGGTGTGGAAAAGGAAATACTTGACACTGATCCATTTTAACAGTTTTTTTTCTCTCTGGCAAAATCAATTTCAGTTAGGCTCCTGTTCCAATAACTTCTTCACCTCCTCTAGACCAAAGCGGATTTTGTTTTTATACAGTGAAATTGCAAAATAAATAATTCTACCTTTTCATCTAGAATAAAACAGACAATAACAGTTGTCCACAATTTCAAGAGTGTTTGTTGTTGAGCTGAAAGTGTGGGGAACATGAATGCAGCTTATTGTCTTGAGTATGAATTATTGATTATTTGTTCTGAACGACATTGAAGAAGTTTGTCAGCAGGGAGGACTAGAGGAGGTACAGTGGATTGTGGTTCAGGAACATCAGACATACGGCATGGGCAGTCTGGCTGAAATGTTGTTTGGAGGTGAGACTGGGAAAATAAATGTAAATGGGAGTCATGCCATGTGCTACAGAACCATACACTACAGCAGTCTGAAAAGCTGGAAGGCAAAGGGTTTGAATCCTACCTCTTGCTAGAGTACCCTTGATCAAAATACTTACCTTAGCGATGTACATCTCAGCAAAAGTACAAATTATGCAAAACACCCCCTGTACAAAAGGGTAAATCATTGTAAGTAGCTTAACATTGTAAATTGCTGTGGGGGCTGACAAGGATTATAAGGGGGAGAGTGCTTGTTGGACAGTGTAGGAAGGTTAAGAAAAGCTTGAGAAAGGCTAAGCAGGCTGGTGGGTCCTTGGACTGACAGCATTATTTTCATTGGTTCTCACTAAAACTTTCTGCTCTGTGATGGTGTTTTAATAAATGCTCATAATGAATGCTGTCCATGTGTCCTTCCTTGACCCATCCAAACCCAGAGTGCAGCGTGCTACAGTATAATTTGCTTTTATCCTCTAGTGTTTCAATTTTAATTCTATCATACAGAAGAAAGTGCCCATAGGCTCAGAACCCTCTAACACATAACTGGAGAGTTTAAAGAGAGTCAAATAACAACACCATTATAACAAGTCATTTTAAAAACAACAATCAAATATTCTCTTTTTTTAATTTAAAAGCAATTTTCGAAAAGTTCCATTAGTGGAAAGGACATACGGAGCAAAACAGATGACATAATGTGAGGTGTAAGTGAGATATGTTCAGTGCAGCCTAAACAGATGACATGGGGATATTGACTCTTGTGCTGGGCATGGCAATGGTCACTTGTACATCAGAGTGGAACCACAGCAAACCAAGGACAGGCACTTACCCCCCACAGGTGTGCAAAGCCAGCACTATTGGAACTGCTCCTCACTATTTTGGTTGCAGGGGGAGAAGGCCATGAACATAAGTTTGGATTCATACAGCAGACTGCAGCACTTGCATACAGGACATGTAAAACAATTGCCAACGTGCTGAAATAAGTGAGACGGCATTGATTGGGAAAAGAAAAGTATGTAGGGTGAACACATCACTTCATTCAGCAAATGTGAATATTCATTCATTAAAATTCAATGGCTAAATGGAGTTTTAATAAGAGACATTTTTATATATTGAGATGCTGCTTGCATTTCCCATTCTTAAGACAATCTCCATGCTCAAGAAGAAAAGTGCTGAAGTTGAAATACCACAACCAGATTGCATGATGCTTTGAAATGGTCTTGTGTTTGCCACATTATTTCTTTAATAGTGCTGAAATGGCAGAGGGGAGGAGGGGAAAATTTGTGCATGCTGTCTGGGGCAGTTGAGTGACACTCCACAATGAAGACTGCAGTGGAAAGTGACATTTTGAGATGCATCACAGTGATTCTTGATGGATTGTCGTCACGCTCCCTCCATCAGCGCATTGACAACACCTGCGCCTAATCAAAAGGGCATAGTATAAGGGGAAACCTGCCAGCTCCACCAATGCGGATCCACATTCCGAGACACTGCAACACTCTGTGCTTCTTTGGTTTCCTTGCCCCTTGTTGCTGTTTTCCCTGGTTTTGACCTCTCACTTTTGCCTTAACGACCCTAAACCTGTGTATTCCCCTTGGATGACGATTGATGTTCGACCGACCTTCGCCTGGACCCCGACTACTCACTTGCCTGCCCCTTCTGCTAAGTGAAAGAAAAAGCCTGCACCTGAGTCCTTCGTTGTTCCAAACCCACCTGCATGACAACTGTAGTAGTATAGCATCAACAACCAATGAGTTACATCCCCTGTCATATCTTCAGTTCAAATCCTGTGGAAAAAAAGGAACACGAGTTCAGATTCTTTCCTATTTTTGCTAGACATACTTGGTTTTCTAAAGTATATCCATCCATCCATTCATCTTCCTCCGCTTATCCGGGACCGGGTCGTGGGGGCAGTAGTCCAAACAGAGCCCCCCAGACTTCCCTCTCCCCGCACACCTCCTCCAGCTCCTCTGGGGGAACCCCAAGGCGTTCCCAGGCCAGCTGGGAGACATAGTCTCTCCAACGTGTCCTGGGTCTGCCCTGAGGCCTCCTCCCAGTGGGACATGCCCGGAACACCTCCCCAGGGAGACGTCCAGGAGGCATCCGGAACAGATGCCTGAGCCACCTCAACTGGCTCCTCTCAATGCGGAGGAGCAGCGGCTCTACTCCGAGCTCCTCCTGAGTGACTGAGCTCCTCACCCTATCCCTAAGGGTGCGCCCAGCCACTCTGCAGAGGAAACTCATTTCTGCCGCTTGTATCCGCGATCTCGTTCTTTTGGTCATGATCCAGAGTTCATGACCATAGGTGAGGGTAGGAATGTAGATCGACCGGTAAATTGAGAGCTTCGCCTTATGACTCAGCTCCTTCTTCACCACAACAGACCGGTACAATGACCGCATTATTGCGGACGCCACACCGATCTGTCTGTCAACCTGCCGCTCCATTTTTCCCTCACTCGTGAACAGGACCCCGAGATACTTAAACTCCTCCACTTGAGGGAGCACCTCCCCCCTAACCCGGAGGGGGCAATCCACCTTTTTCCGACTGAGAACCATGGCCTCGGATTTGGAGGTGCTGATTCTCATCCCCGCCGCTTCGCACTTGGCTGCAAACCTCTCCAGTGCACGCTGTAAGTCTTGATTCGATGAAGCTAACAGGACCACATCGTCCGCAAAAAGCAGAGACGAGATCCTGCGGCCACCAAAACAGACACCCTCCGTTCCCTGGCTGCGCCTAGAAATTCTGTCCATGAAGATAATGAACAGAATCGGTGACAAAGGGCAGCCCTGGCGGAGTCCAACATGCACTAGGAACAGGTCTGACTTACTGCCGGCAATGCGAACCAAGCTCCTGCTCCGGTCATACAGGGAACGAACAGCCCGTAGCAACGAGCCCTGAACCCCATAATCCCGAAGTACCCCCCACAGGATGCCACGAGGGACACGGTCGAATGCCTTCTCCAGGTCCACAAAACACATATGGACTGGTTGGGCAAACTCCCACGAACCCTCCAACACCTTAGTGAGGGTATAGAGCTGGTCCAGTGTTCCACGGCCGAGGCGAAAACCGCATTGCTCCTCCTGAATCCGAGGTTCGACTATCGGTCGGATTCTCCTCTCCAGTACCCCGGCATAGACTTTCCCAGGGAGGCTAAGGAGTGTGATCCCCCTATAGTTTGGAACATAATCTCCGGTCCCCCTTCTTAAAAAGAGGGACCGCCACTCCGGTCTGCCAGTCCGGAGGCACCGTTCCCAAGCTCCACGCAATGCTGCAGAGGCAAGTCAGCCAAGACAGCCCCATAACATCCGGAGGCTTGAGAAACTCGGGGCGGATCTCATCCACCCCCGGAGCCTTGCCACCGAGGAATTTTTTGACTACCTCAGCAACTTCAACCAGGGGGTAATGGACGAGTCCCCCTCCGAGTCCCCAGCCTCAGCTTCCTCTAAGGAAGGCGTGTCGGAGGGATTGAGGAGATCCTCAAAGTACTCCTTCCACCACCCGAGGACATCCTCAGCTGAGGTCAGCAGCGCACCACTTCCACTGTAAACAGTGTTGGCGGAACACTGCTTCCCCCTTCCGAGTCGCCGGACGGTTTGCCAGAATTTCTTTGAGGCTGACCGAAAGTCTTCCTTCATGGCCTCACCGAACTCCTCCCAGGCCCGAGTTTTTGCTGCGGCGACTTCCAGAGCCAGGCGTCGGAGACTTTATGGCTGCAGCTCCGAACCGCCGCCCCGACAATGGAGGTGTGGAACATAGTCCATTCGGATTCAATGTCCCCAGTCTCCCTCGGGACCTGGTTGAAGCTCTGTCGGAGGTGGGAGTTGAAGACCTCTCTGACAGTGGCCTCTGCCAAACGTTCCCAACAGACCCTTACTATGCGTCTGGGCCTGCCAGGTCTGTCTAGCTTTCTCCCCCACCATCGAATCCAACTCACCACCAGGTGGTGATCAGTTGACAGCTCAGCCGCTCTCTTCACCCGAGTGTCCAAGACATATGGCCGAAGATCAGAAAAAACAACTACAAAGTCGATCATCGACCTCCCACCTAGGGTGTCCTGGTGCCAAGTGTACTGATGGACACCCTTATGCATGAACATGGTGTTCATTATGGACAAACCGTGACTAGCACAGAAATCCAATAACAACTCACCGCTCGGGTTCAGATCAGGGAGGCCGTTCCTCCTAATCACGTCCCTCCAGGTATCACTGTCGCTGCCCACGTAGGCCTTAAAGTCCCCCAATAGAACGACAGAGTCCCCAGTGGGAGCGCTTTCCAGCATGCCCCCCAGGGACTCTAAAAAGGCCGGGTACTCTACACTGCCGCTAGGCCCATAAGCACAAACGACAGTGAGAGACCGTTCCCTGACCCGAAGGCGCAGGGAGACGACCCTCTCGTTCACTGGGGTAGACTCCAACACATGACGGCTGAACTGGGGGGCTATTAATAAGCCCACACCCGCCCGCCGCCTCTCACCCTGGGCAACGCCAGAATAGTGGAGAGTCCACCCTTGGTCAAGAAGAGTGGTTCCAGAACCCAAGCTGTGAGTGGAAGTGAGCCCGACTATATCTAGACGGTATCTCTCAACCTCCTGCACTAGCTCAGGCTCTTTCCCCGCCAGTGAGGTGACATTCCAAGTCCCAAATGCCAGAGTTGGCGTCCGAGGTTTGGGTCGACCGGGCACTCGGCCCCGACCACTGCCCAAATCACAACGCACTGGCCCCTTATGTCCTCTCTGGCAGGTGGTGAGCCCACCGAAGAGCGGCTCCACGTCTTGGCTTCGCGCTGAGCCCGGCCAGGCCCCGTGGGCATAGACCTGGCCACCAGGCGCTCGCATGCAAGCCCCCCCTGCCAGGCCTGGCTCCAGGGTGGGGCCCCGGTGACCCCATACCGGGCGGGGTAAACGAGAACCTTGATTTAATAGTCATAAGGGGGTTTTTAACCGCGCTTTGTCTCGTCTGTCACCCAGGACCTGTTTGCTTTGGGAGACCCTACCAGGGGCATATAGCCCCAGGCAACATAGCTCCTGAGATCATTCAGGCACTCAAACCCCTCCACCACATTAAGGTGGCGGTTCGCAGAGGGGTTTCTAAAGTATATTTATACAAAAATGTTTGAGAGCAGTAACACATCTGTGCATAAGCTAAGGGCAATTTAGAGACAGCATATCATCTTTTTTGGGATGTAGGAGGAGCCTGATGCTGGAAGAAGTTCACGGTGAACATGAGAACTACATTTACATTTACATTTATTCATTTAGCAGACGCTTTTGTCCAAAGCGATGCACATTTCAGCAAAAGTACAATTTATGCATTACATTGAAAGAAGGAGACATAGCTGCAGACATGAAAGTCTCAAACAAACCTAGTTTGTTCCCTACTACTTGCTGCACCAAGGTTCATCGTTCAAGTAGGTGCATAAGACACAGGATAGACAAATCCTGATACCCACACCAATTATTATTTTTTTAATTAATTTTTTTTACTAAATATTATAAGATACACAAATGAGCAGTACAATACCAGAGTAATGGCTGAATAAAGGTTGTATCTGGGGATGCTTCTGGAGTTACGATGCGTGAACAGTTACACCATAGATGATCTGAAGAGATCTTGGACGAAGTGGATTTGGAAAAAGTGGGTTTTCAGGCCCTTCTTGAAAATAGACAGAGTTTCCGCAGTTCTGAGTGACAGGGCAAGGTCATTCCACCACAACAGACCCAGAACCGAGAACCTCCAAGCTTTGCTTTTCGTGTGCGGGACCACCAAGCGAGCAGAAGTAGATGAGTGAAGGGGCCTGGCTGGAGTGTACTGGTTGATCAAGTCCTGTAAATAGCCGGGAGCAGTTCTATTGTACTACATGTACACTTCATGTACACTTAACATTTCTGAATCTCTGGAGCAGCAAGATGAGCTCATCCCTCCCTTTTTTTTTTTTTTTACAAATGGTAAAATGAGAGCGAACCACTTGTTATGAGATCACTAGTTCGGACTTTCTTTTGGCATTCATCAAGTCCTGTCATGCAAGAATGTCTTTGTAACAATGAGACTAAAAAATCAAATGATATTGACAAACCACTAAACTCTGGTGACGGAGACTAAGCAGCAGAATGGCATAACATACCTCCTCTGGCATCTCAGGGCACTGTCAGTTCTCAAATCTCTTTTCTCTATGCTGCATTGTCCACCCCAATTTCATGTTCTCTGCCAACAAAACAAGTTTTCATAAAGCTGAGCACAAACAGAAATGCTTTAAATTTTGACACTGTATGAGTGGGACAGCAATATAGAGGTTTAGGAGCAGTTCTTTAGGCTTATATGGTTCTGTGCCTGTATATAGAGTGGATAAACAACTCAAGTACTCCTTCAGAGGCTGTGGCAAAAATCTACATTTTGATGGTAAGAGGTCTGTATTGAGGTCTATGCAGCATAATGACAAAAGAATATTTGTGAAAAAAGGTTTACTTTTTCACTATTAAGTAGTGAGGTACTTTGCCATCCTAACTCCATTTAATGTTGCCTCCCTGACACTTGCTGTATGTTCTGTGTAATACCATATTTTCTGTTAAGATTCCAGGGATATCAGCTGTGAATTTACTTCTGATTTCTGCACTCTTTGTACTTTTTCCACCACTTCTTTGTTATGTATGTCTTGTAACCAGGGAAATGTAAGTACTATGTCCTCAACTGAAAATGCAATTTCCAGAAAAGCTTAATTAAACTGGAAAATCACATACACGTGTAATAATAAAGGAGTTTTCTCTAATGTTTTCATTTCAGGTGATCTTGGATCCCACCACCAAACAGAAACAAAGTCAGGGGACTATGAAGGCAGACCATATTTCTCTGACCAAACACAAAAGTGTGGTTAGATAAGAGTAAAAGGCCTAAAACAATGGATACAATAAGACCTTACCTGCTTTTCGTGATCTGGGTTTTGCTGCCATGCCATGGGGGAAGCATGGTATTTTTCAGAAGTTCTGGTGAAGAGGAGTCAAAAGTCTCAGGAGGAACCAGAGCAGGAACTGGAGCAGCCCTGAGGCGATCCAAGCGTGGCTGGATGTGGAACCAGTTCTTCTTACAAGAAGAGTACACTGGAACTCAAAAACAGTATGTTGGCAAAGTATGTATTAAAGGCGTATACTTAAACCAGTAGAAAGCTGACTTGTCCATTTTACTTACTGTTAAAGACATTTTGATGGAGTATCATATGTAATGTACATCCATGTTGTATTGTGGCTACAGCTATGGAACAGTAAACCTGAAGTCTTCCAGTTCAAGCTGAGAAGGAAGACTGGCATTGTAATCCAGAGTAAAAAAAAAAAAGCACTATGCTTATTTCTCCAACGAAAGCTGTGAATATGACAAAACATTTTTTCTCTTCAGAAAAAAAGGGTCAGCTAAGGCAAAAACAGTAGATAATATAGATTGTCCCACAACTTCATGATACACAAAACACAGAAGGCATCTGGAGATAGTATAGATCCCTTCAGTTAGCAGCAATACAAAACATTGTATCTGATGCCTTAATCAAAAGTGACTTTCAACAACTGGTATTTTTTCATTTTTAATAGATTTTTCAGGACTGTGACCAGGTAATAATAGCTAGTAGCTTACAGCACATTCACTCAGTTCTTACCAGCATTTAACTTGTGTTTTTATATGACATCTGAGCAATAAGTGGTAAGTGGTTGTGGCTTAGGGGCTGCTGTGGTGCAGTGGGTTGGACCGGGTCCTGCTCTCTGGTGGGTTGGGGGTTTGAGTCCTGCTTGAGGTGCCTTGCGACAGACTGTTGTCCAGTTCTGGGTGTGTCCCCTCCCCCTCCAGCCTTGTGTTACTGGGTTAGACTCTGGCTCCCTGCGACCCCCTATAGGACAAGCAGTTTCAAATGGTGTATGTATGTCTACACTGTTAAATATAGTCTTGGCACTGTTCTCCAAATCTTTAAGCATACACGCTTTGCCGAGTAACGTTTGGCAGCCTTTCTCTGTTACTGCTGTAGAATGTGAGCTTGTAATTTGATGTTGAAGAAATGTGACGCATTACATGGTTGGCCTTTTCAACCACAGATGGTAACAGCGCCACCTCTCAGTAGGTTTTAATCAGGGAAATGCATCAAATTAAAGCAGGATTCTAGAAAGTAACAAAGAACTGGAACTCAACTGGACCCCCAGAGGTTTTTTCTCCCTCAACCTTCAGTTGGGAGTTTTTGTTCCCTTCCCCGGTGGCCAGTAGGTATACTTATAGCTCTATAATAAGTTCTTCATTATGGTAGCCATTAGTTGACTGTCTTCTTTGTTTGTATCAATTTTTCTTGCTGTATGCCTGTGTTAAAGCGCTTTGTGTCACTGCGTGAGAAGAGCACGCTCTATAAAAAATAAAAATAATAAATAATAATAATAATAAAATAAGCAAAATGCTTCTAATGACATTGTGTCAAAGTGACAATGGGGGCGTGATAAAACTGGACAGCTTTTAAACAGTTTGAGCACTTTATGTCCACATGCTGTACCCCTTTTTTGAGCTATCGAAACAGCCGTGGAAATCTTTTAGTCATTACTCAGAGTCTGTCAGAGTTTTCACCCTGTCATAATGTATTTAAGTGCCTGTGTAAAGGTTTAAAGCAAACAGATTTGCAGTCAGCTGTAACTTTCCAGTTTAGCTTGAGATCGGATCAAAAAACTGGATTTTACATCCAGTTTGTAAGAGGAACCCAGATATGATATATAGCTTTAAAACAAGAATGAATATATCTGCTGGACTTGAAAGGTTTTTTAATTCTACCAATATACAGTTTCACAGTTTTATAAACAATTTCTAACAGTTTTGTTCATACGTTAATTTTTATTCACAAATGCACAGTTTTTTTCTTCCCTCAGCTTTCAGTTGTTGTATTGAAGACATGTGCAGCAGTTTTGTGTAATACATAAATATATAAATACATGAATAAAGAAATAACTTAGCTCAAGCCTTTTCCAAAAAGTGTCTAATTGCATTTTCAGTAAAATCAATGGGAAAATGCTGGCATACAGCAGAATGGGTGTTTGAGAAGACACATTTTCTCAACGTCTTAACTGAGCTACTATACATGCCTTCCTTATTCTTGTAATTTTAATGTTTTCCTGGGTAAAATAGACTAATTAGGGTTGTTTAACATTATCTGCTCTCACAACACAGCATCTTTTCTTTCCCCACAGCTGCAGTCTGACTTGGACAAAGGTGATGGGACTGTGAGGTACATTCTCTCTGGTGAAGGAGCAGACTCCATATTCACAATAGAAGAAAACACGGGCAATCTGCATGCCATCAAGAAACTGGACCGTGAAGAGAAAGCTGACTATCTGCTTCGTATTAGGGCTGTCAACAGGACAACTGGCTTGGGCATAGAGCCAGAGACAGAATTTATGGTCAAAATCCATGACATTAATGACAATGAGCCAAAGTTTTCAAAAGAATTATACACCGCAAGTGTTCCTGAAATGTCACCTGTTGGTATGTGGCTCAAAAAATTAAGTAAAGGTTTTGTCCAATTTGCCAATGATTCTAGTAATTTTTAAAAATTTTCCTGTCATGGCACATTGTGGTCCCACTGTAGGCACCTCGGTGACTCAGGTGACTGCCACAGATGCTGACGACAGTTCTTATGGAAACAGCGCCAAGCTGGTTTATAGTATCCTGCAAGGGCAGCCTTACTTTTCTGTCGACTCAGACACAGGTTAGTGTGTATATTTAGTATGTATGTCCTGGAAGGGAATCTCCTCATCCATCTAAATTTCTGTGTTAAAACAACAAGAAAAGTGCCCTTACATGTCTGCATATTTTAACCACTCTGCTTTTTCTGTAAATAATTCAGGCAGCTCATCTTCTGTCATTCATTGGGTGATCTGCTCATGGAGCAAAGCTTTGGAAATAATAAAGAACCATTTTCAAGTATGAACCTCAAAATGCTCCACTCAGGGGCCAGAGGTTGCAAGCATTCAGCAAAATCTGACACTGCTTTTCTGTGATCTTCCTTGTTTGTTTCTTTGTTGATTTATTAATTTTTAATGCAGAGAGTAGTGACATATGGTGACTCATCAGTCAGCATTTGATTCAAGTCTTAAGTAATAAAAGTGTCTGACAAGGCAACCATTTTATGGGGCAAAGGAGCTCAGCTGATTCATATTTGTTTGCCTAACAACATTGTGCATAAAAATTCTTATTTATTTAAAATGTTATTTGCCTATCTGTATCTATACTTCTCTTCACAAGGAATAGCTTAAATATTTGCACTTACTGTCTGATCTCTATCAGATACAGTCTATCATAGACATAGACATTGTTCAATACCATCCAAGTGAATAGAGTGATTCTTCTTCTAATCCACTCTATCAGGTATCATAAAGACTGCTCTTGCCAACATGGACCGTGAGAAGCGAGAACATTACCACGTAGTGATCCAGGCCAAAGACATGGCGGGCCAGAACGGGGGCCTTTTTGGGACCACCACAGTCAACATCACGCTGCTTGATGTCAATGACAATCCTCCGAAATTCCTTCAGAGTGAGTCGACTCCTAGACTGTCATGCTTTGGCGAGTTATAAAGTTATATTAACACTATTTATTTTGTATGATTATTCTGTTATTTAGCTGCAACAGCATTCTTGAAGTTTCAGATTGATTACATTGACTCACTTAAGTAATTCCAAGACAACTCATAGCCATATTCCATGTAAGTAAATTAAGTATATTAAACAAAGCAGTCTTTGCTAGAGATTGTTATGTACTGCTATGTTTTACATCCATAAAATCCTTATTCTATATTGTAAACAATGAACAGACTTGCTTATGCCACTTAAAGACCCAAATAATAAGACAATAAAGTGCACTAGATCATCATCTTGTGTATTTCACCTTCCCCATTTTCAATGTTTTCATTTTCTTTTCCTGTAATTACATATATAAGAAAGATCAAAAGTGAGGGCATTAATAGAGTTACATGTATTTGACTCAATTCCAAATGGAGTAACTTGAAACAGATTTCTGAAATCATTCTGAGAGTCATTTTGATTACTTTCCATAACAATGATCGTGAAAGAGTGGCATGGGTAGGTATGGTAAAGTTTTGATAGCCAAAGGTCATGACCCATCAAGATCCTGGTGTCAGTCTTATCTTGTGCCTATTGAGGACTTGATTTATCACTTTTCTAATCATCTTACCACTTGTCTACTCATAAGGAAGTAAAAATGGGGAGAAAATATTGCTACCAGCTGATTAAAAGTTTTGAAGGTGTTAACACTGTGAATTTTAACACTAAATGCAACATTTCTAATCATCTGAAACTTTCAAAATGGAAATAAAGAAGTCGTTCAATGTAATAGGGCCTTTGTCTTAGACTGTCATTTATTATTTCACAATAAAAGCTCTGATACATTGCACATATTCTAGTTCTTCATGTATAATCAATAATAAGAACTTATTAAGTATACATGTGTGATTTAGGTACATATCAGTTCAGCATCCCTGAGTCGAAAGGGACAGGGTCAGAAATTGGCAGAATCAAAGCCACTGATATTGATATTGGTGAGAATGCTGAGATGGACTACAGTGTCATCGGTGGAGATATACCAGACCAGTTTGAAATCAGAACTGACAAAGCCACCCAGGAAGGTGTCATCATAGTGAAGCAGGTAAGAGAGAGATAATTTTGTTTCTTCATAGTTTTGGTCATGGAAAATAAGCAATGGATATTTTTACAGCTTTTATGATGTTTTCTTTTTCATATGTACATGAGTTTCTCTCTTGACTTTTTACCTTAATTTTTTGCATGTCACCAATCTTTATGTCCCACTCCAATAGGGATTAATTATTAATTATGCTGCATTAGTAGATAATAAATGATTAAAAACAAATCTCACTAACTTTATTCTGTCTACACTCACTGGCCCCTTTGTTAGGTATACTTAGCTAGTAGACCCAGCAGATCCAGAACAGCACGAATTCAGCATCAAGCTGCTGGACACTTTCCTGACTTCTTGGTCCATGCTGGCTTCACAGCTTCACACAAATTATTTGGTGGCACATTCATTCCTCTAATATTGCGTTCCACCACATCTTTAAGATGCACAGTAGTTGGGATCATGTGTGCCAGTGGAATAAAACAAAAGTGATACCAAGGAACCATCCTACGTAATTTCTAGGTGTAATTTGTGAAAAAGGCCCATTATTCACACACACATTTTCTGAACCGCTTGTCCCATACGGGGTCGCGGGGAACCGGAGCCTAACCCGGCCACACAAGGCGTAAGGCCAGAGGGGGAGGGGACACACCCAGCATGGGACACCAAGCCATCGCAAGGCACCCCAAGCAGGACTTGAACCCCAGACCCACTGGAGAGCAGGACCTGGTCCAACCCACTGCGCCACCGCGCCCCCCATCACCCATCATTCAATTCAATTCAACTTATTTTTATAGAGCGCTCTTCTCACACAGTGACACAGAGCGCTTTAACACAGGCATAAGGCAAGAAAAACAGATACAAACAAAGAAGACAATTGACTAATGGCTGCCGTAATAAAGTACTTTTATAGAGCTATAAGTATGCCAACTGGCCACTGGGGAAAGGAACAAAAACTCCCAACTGAAGGTTGAGGGAGAAAAAAAACCTCTGGGGGTCCACGGGACAGTGGTTGCCCGCCTCTCCTGGGCATTCTAGAAAGTAACAATTGTAAGCCAGTGTAACAAGTAATAATGATATTGTTGCTAAATGACATCTTGGATCTCCAGCTCAGCATGGAACGTCTAATTTGTCATGACAGTTGGACATCATCCTCTGTCAGCATGGGATTCGTCTGCCACCATAAGACTCCTCAGGTCTTATGTAGCGAGGTAGTGCTCAACGAGAAGATAGGACAGAGTTAGTAATTTGTTACTTAAGTTAATTCATTATGCATTTTTATAAATGTGCAAAAAAACAACCAAGGCAGGTGCAATTACATTTCGAGGTGGAATGCCTGAGTGAACATGTAAGTCTTTAGTCGGGATTTGAAAACAGAAGCAGACGGGGCATTTCTAACAGTAACTGGTAGACTATTCTACAGTTTAGGTGCTCTATAACTAAAGGCGCGACCTCCTACTGGCCTTATTGATCACAGGTACTTTAAGGTAACCTGCATCTATTGAACGGAGATATCGTCCTGGGATATAGAAATTAATGATCTCACAAAGGTAAGACGGAGCAATGCCATGTACTGCCTTTTAGGTCAAAAGTGGGATTTTATAATCAACTCTAAATGCGACCGGAAGCCAATGCAACCATTTAAGTACTGGTGTTATATGGTCAAACTTCCTAGTTCTAGTAACAATTCTCGCAGCAGCATTTTGTACCAGCTGTAGCCTGGATACAGTCTGGTACGGACAACCCGGCAATAAAGCATTGCTGGAAACAAAAGCATGAACCAGTTTCTCAGAATCCCGTCTACAAAGGAATGGCCGTATTTTAGCCATGCTCCTTAACCGAAGGAAGTAAGACTTAGTCAAAGCATTTACGTGCGATACAAATGACAGCTTTCCATCCAGCAGGACACCCAAATCCTTGACACAATCCGTACGCTTGAAGGTAATACCATTTGTTGTAAAGATTGGCGTGATTATGTCGAAATTTTTGTCATCACCACCCACCACAAGTACCTCTGTTTTACTGGCATTTAGAGAGAAAAACATTTTACTCATCCATAATTTTATAGTGGTAAAACAATTAGCTAACGACACAACGTGTGATGGATCATCAGGCTTGAACGATACATAAAGCTGTGTGTCATCGGCATACGAATGGAAATTCACATTGTGTTTGTGAATAATGTCACCCAATGGTAACATATAGAGTGAGAACAGTAATGGCCCCAACACAGAGCTCTGTGGCACACCATATTGTGTAGTTGAGATGGAGGGAGTGCAGTCATCAGATTTCAGTACAAATTTTTCACGGTTAGCTAGATACGATTCAAACCACTTCAGTACGGTACGGGTCCAACCAGGTTTCCAAGTCTACTCAGTAGGATACTATGGTCTACAGTATCAAATGCAGCACTCAAGTCCAGTAACGTAAGAATAGAGATCTGACCAGCATCAGAAGAAATCAGAATATCATTAACAACACGTGTGAGCGCCGTTTCAGTGCTGTGACCAGTGCAGAAACCAGACTGAAATTTTTCAAATATATTTATGATAATTAAGATATTTTGCAGTTTGAGAAGCTATGATTTTTTTCTAGAAATTTGGATAAAAACGGTAGATTGGAGATCGGTCTGTAATTACATGGTTATTGAATCCAGATCCGATTTCTTTAGGCCTAATAACGGCAATTTTAAAAGCTTTTGGAGCACAGCCATTTAGTAACGACGTATTAACAATATTAACAATCGGTTCTGTAAGCACAGAAACTGCGGCTTTCAGTAATTTAGTGGGGATTGGGTCTAAAGGACAGGTAGTACCTTTCATAGAAAGAATTAGCACGGTAGTTTCCTCTACAGTTATTACGTCGAAGCTACTGAGATAGTGCGGACAACTAATATTATCATAAGCACGTATGCTAGCTAAAACCGAGCTAGAGGGCGCTATGGATTTGCGGATATTCTCTAATTTATTATTGAAAAACAACAAAAGTTCATCATTAGTAATGGCAGCAGAAATACAGTGTTTATTTTTGTGTTTACCAGTTAAGTAAGCGATGGTACTAAACAGGAAGCGAGGGGTCTTTTATCAATTTTAATTTTTATCAATTAACTTTGCGTAGTATTCGGATCTGGCATGAAAAAGTGCTTTTTCTATATTTTTTAGACAATCGGACCAGGCTACATAATAAACGTTTAGCTTAGTTGAATGCAATTTACGCTCTAATTTATGACATTCTAACTTTATTGCACGAGTTGATTCGTTGAACCACTGCGAGTTTCTTACAGTTCGAATAAGTTTAACTTTGTGGAGCCACAGAGTCTAGGGCGAATTTTACCACCGAATTATAATCTAATGCCTGGCTTTTGATCAATATCTACGATCGTTCCAAAATCTGAGCTTCTAATATAATCAACAATTTTAGCAGTATTTTCATCAATATGCCGCACGATTTTGGTCTTACTGTGGTCAGACGGCACCGGCAGGTATAGATCAAAGGTTAATAAATGATGATCAGAAATAGCCTCGTTTAAAGGAATACTATTAACATGATGAACATCTACGCCGTAGGTTATGACGAGATCGAGCGTATGGTTATGGGAATGAGTAGGACCGGTAACAACTTGAATAAAACGGACGGAGTTTAAGACAGACGTAAAACTATTAGCGAGAGTATCCGACGACACATCTATATGAATGTTGAAATCACACATCAGGATTATTTTGTCATGATTAATGACTAAATTGGTTATGAAGTTGCTAAATTCCTCGAGAAAAGAGGAGTACACGTAACGGTCCAGGTGGATGGTAGATCATAAGGAATATAATTATATTGGGTTTTGAGTTGAAATCTAATTGCAGAACTTCAAATGAGGTAATATTATCACGATTTCTCGGTGTCATTTGTAATCTATTATTGAAAAGAACGCCGACTCCACCTGCACAACGTACAGAACGAGATTTATGGAAATAATCATATCCGTCTGGAGCGGCTTCTATTAGCGGAATCGTATCGGACTCACCGAGCCAGGTTTTCGGTAAGAAAGAACAGATCGGACTTGTAACTTAATATTAAGTCCTTTCCTAGGACAGCTTTACTTGTTAGTGAACTAATATTTAACAGACAGCATTTTATATTACAGTTTGGGCTCGGTAGTAAGTTGAGAACATTTGTTTTCATGTATTTTAGGTTTCTGATGCACGCGCTCCTATCACTAAGTCTAGTTAAATGCCATAGCCTTATAATAGTTTGTATTTTTTGGCTGCAATTAACACTTTTATTTAAAGTTTTCAGGCCCACACTGAACACGGCACAAGAAACCCCATCACATGAGAAATTACCACTGATATCAGAACGAGTAACAGACCCATCAATACACACAGCTACTAGGAGATGACCAACGGCTGAGTCAGTCCTGCAACTTGCAGGCCAAGTTCTGGGACAGAACAAACGAACCCCTCCAGTTAAGGTGTACACCATCACACGTGAAAAACCTGAGCCTTTCCCAGAAATCATCCCAGTTATGAACAAATGATACACGATTAGAGTGGCACCACGTCTCTAACCACGTGTTAAAGGAAACCAGTCTACTGTACACTATGTCCCCTATGAAGAGTCTAGGTAAAGGACCAGACACTATTAGATCACGACATTTCCTTCTGGCCTTACACATAGAAATAAAGCGGCTCTTTAATACCTCAGACTGTTGAAAACGAATATCATTACCACCAACATGCACCATCATAGTCGACACGGCATTATCGGCCAGAGAGCTGACACGAGCCTCCATGTCGGACACACGTGCACATGGGAAACACTTTACCTTTAGACTTCGATTCCCAGGCCCCCGAACCTTAACATTTTGGATAGCCGAATCCCCCAAAATTAGCACATTATTATTATTATTAGGTGAACTGCTTAGAGCCGAATATCTATTTTGGGTTTGGATGGGAGAACCCAAACCAGAAACCCGTGCCTTAGGCTTTGCTTTATTCAACGTCTTACTCCGAACAGTAACCCAGTCGCCGTGAGAGCGCTCTGGGGTACCCAGCTTCTCATTAGCTGTACTGGCGCCTGTAAGTGTCAATGCCGAATTCGACACTACGGAGGCATTGGGACACACCGAGTCCAACCAACTCTCCATTTCTTGTATAGAAATCAAATTCTTAATGTGCTCTTCTAAATCACGGACCTTCTGCACCAAGTCATTATTTGTCACGCATTTCGAGCAAATGAAATGTTCTATAATGTCAGCAGATGCAACTAAGCAATACATGTTACATGATACACAACACACAGGTGTGCTGTCAGACGATACATTCAGGATGGAACTTACGTCAAACAGGGACTCCATTCTTTCCAAAGACGCCGTCTCAGCTACCGGTGTTTGACTCCATGCTCTGCCTCGCTCTGGATGTTCTGCCTCACTCTGGACAATTATTCTGCTGGAATTCTCAGTTGGACAAAGGACAGACAGGTCAAAAGATGCTGAATTGGTTTTAATAACTGAATGTATCTTAATAGAACATTCTTCACACCATTTCACCGCCACCTCTACCTGTCTGTACCATTGATACCAGGCAACATGGGTTCATGGATTCTTTCTTTTTACACCACCACATTAATTCAGCTTTTTGAATCAATGGTTGTAGGAGAACAAAAATAAGCTATGATATGTGTGTAAGTCAATTCAAATCCACATTTTGATTTGTTTAAAGGCTTCAATTCACTCACACACACACACAGCGTCTACAACTGCTTGTCCTAAGCAGGGTTGTGGCAAACTGGAGCCTAACCTGGCAACACAGGGCACAAGGCTGAAGGGGGAGAGGGAGGGGACACACCCCGGATGGAACACCAGTCCACCGCAAGGCACCCCAAGCAGTACTCTAACCCCAGACCCATCAGAGAGCAGACCCCAGCCAAGTCTGCTATGCCACTGTGCCCCCCTTGGATTGAATTCAGTTCAATCAGTTCAATTCAATTTAATTCAATTCAGTTTAGTTTTATAGAGCTCTCTTCTCACACAGTGACACAGAGTGCTTGAACACAGGCATACGGCAAAAGGACAAACTAATTCATATGCATCTGTCGTACCACAATAGCTATGTTGCTGTCGCTATATTGCAATAGAAGTTCAGCAGGCTTGCTATAGAAGTACCACCAAAGGCACACTGATGTACTAATCAGCAACAAGACAGATTCCATCAAAAGTAATTCTCTTTATAACCTTGGATAAGCTTGCATATAATGTGTTGTCTTGCATTGTCTGTTCTAGCCATCTGCTTTTCACTTTAAAAATTGTTTTTACTGTGATCGAAAATTGACTTGATAAACCTTATTAATTGATAACAATCTCACTGTGATTTTAACTGAATTGATTTTGGCTGAAAAGGTACGTTTGAACCCACTAACTGTATGCACTATCCTTTACTCTCAACAGCCTCTGGACTATGAGAAAAAGAAGGAGCACACATTGCATGTGCAGGTGGAGAACTCATATCCAGACCCATCCTTCCACCATAACAGTCCCTTTCAGGACACAGCGTCAGTGAAGATTTATCTGGAGGATGTAGAGGAACCCCCTGTATTTGAGCGCTCAAGCTACACTATGGAGGTGAAGGAGGATGCTGACCTCAGAATTGTTATTGGGTTCGTCAGTGCTACAGACCATGATGCCTTTCACAATCCCGTCAGGTAGGAACCCTCTCTCTTCTTCTCAACAAAATCTTATGGTGTTACATTCACATCACAACAAGGAATTGCTTTATCTGTGCTCATTTGTTACTTCAGTTAAAAATATTGTAGGTGCAAAGTGTTAAGTGGTAAATAGATTAATATTACAAATTATAAATTGAGTACATGGGTGAAATGTAAACTTGTAAGTTAAGATAAAATTCTATTGGAAGTTGCCAGTGGGAAAGCGCCATGCACCTTGCAAAAAAGGGTAATCATCTCTTCATAATTTAAATAATTAATGAATTGGAGATCTGTGTCTACTGCAGTTTCTTTGAGAATGTTAAAATAGCAAGAGCTATAAGAAGTTACAAAGCAAATCATTAGATATGTTTGAATGCCATAAGTTCCACTTGTCTCTGGAATTTAGCTTCTTGCAGTGCTTTGTAAGAACTACAGTTTTTGGTTTGCATGCCATTTTTTCACTAGTTCATAACCATGGGAATGTTTATGCATGCTATGATGTATATTTATTTATGTTCTTTTAAAAATTATAAAGGATGGTGCAATTTACAATTTCTAGCAGTTAATTTTATGTACAATCAAAATGATGATGCCCTTTTTAAATTTATGTTCTGGAATATTCAGAAATCAATTCTAATTCATCAAAACTGATACAGCATCTGAAATTAGGTCTTTTTCAGTAGAAAGGAGGTAACTAATTTTAATTTTTTTGCTTCCGTGTATAGGTATTCAATAGATACTCGGACTAATGTGGACCAGCTTTTCAATATCCACGAAAGAAATGGTTCAATCTATACCCAGAAATTTCTGGATCGTGAGGAATCAGCCTGGCACAACATATCAGTAGTTGCCAGAGAGCTGGGAGCTGAGCCAAAGAGTAAGGACCTTTTACTCGAGATCATAAGATAATTACCCTTTGAGTTAGAAATGCAGTTTAATGACACTTTAAAAATGCCATAATACGTTGAGTCCTGAGGGGGTGCGGTGGCGCAGTGGGTTGGACCACGGTCCTGCTCTCCAGTGGGTCTGGGGTTCAAGTCCTGCTTGGGGTGCCTTGTGACGGACTGGCGTCCCGTTCTGGGTGTGTCCCCTCCCCCTCTGGCCTTATGCCCTGTGTTACCGGGTAGGCTCCGGTTCCCCGTGACCCCGTATGGGGCAAACGGTTCTGAAAATGTGTGTGTGTGTGTTGAGTCCCATTAGTTCTACAACCTCATTTTACATTTTCTTTCGATTATACACAGAAGGCTAAGAATTGTCTTTCTCTTTTTACCCTTGGCACATTTTTCTTTGTAAAGGTTGCATACCACTGTACACAAGGCAAAGCTGTGACAGTGATGGCCTTTCCATGAAAAGAACCCATGCTGTCAGCTGAACTGTCAGTTTCACACTCCAACAGCAATACCCATCATCAACAGAGGACTTTGCAGTCCCCTGTTCAGAATCATGGATCACTTCCAATGAGAAATGTTCACCATAGCTCTTCTCTGAGCAAGTCTGGCTTGAAATATTAGGTCAATCATTGTATGAACTTCTCTTAAAATCCTGTTAATAGTGTCTCATATCACAAGTGCTTATTTTTTCGTACTTTTTTAAAAAAGAATATCAACTATGGATTTTCTTTATGTTGATTACATAGTTATTAATAATATGCACTTTTTTTTTTGCTTGTCCATCTGCTTGTTTTTCATTTACACATTGTTGAAATTGTATTAAAGGTGTAATACTTGAGGCAACTGACCTGCAACAACACGCACCAGCTGGTCTTTGGAAAGAACTTGTTAAAAATGTTATGTGAGCTACTGGATAAAGAGAATACTCCCTGTGAAAAAAGACTAAAAAATAAATATAAATTAACATAAAAAACATGTTTGCAGGATAGCTGATCATTTGATGGTCAATAATACAGACTGAGTGCCCTTCTTTGGTGCGTGGCATACCAAAGATACTTGTGAAATATTTTGAATATTCTGTTGTATAAATGGAAAACAATGTCCATTTGAATAAAAGCATTGGGAAAGCCATGAATTCATATTAATGACAGGGTACCATTGGTGGAATAAACTGAATGTCATGTTCATGTTGTTCAGCTGCAGGCACACAGCAGTCAAGCCGTGTGCCGGTTTACATCAGGGTGCTGGACGTCAATGACAACGCCCCAGTGTTTGACACGTTCTACGAGGCATATGTCTGTGAATATGCAAAGGCTGGACAGGTACAGAACTACAGACCGTGTGTCTAATTTAACGCAGTCTACGGTGTTGCAATCAAAGAACACATGTTCAAATTCCACCTCTTGTTTTAATAACCACCTTCATCAGTGGTTATGAATAATGTCTATGAATAATAGTTAATAAGAAAAATAGCTGGGATTTATATCCACAATTTCTGTGCATGAAAAACCACCACAACAGCTTATGGAAATTTTTTCATTCAAAGGCAGTGCAATGGCAGCTTTCCCCTGCTGACATAGTGACATTATGTCCATGGCAGGTATTTTAACTAACTTTTAGAAAGAAATTGTACAAACTTTGAAAAGGAGAAATTTTAACTGTTATTTAAATCGCATGAACAAGTTTTGTATCATGAATACTCTTACATTATTCTAAATAAAGTGTTGCTTCTGTGCCTTATGAGACAAAGTTTAAAGATGATTGTCCATATATTAGTTTGTGGCAACAGTTTTAATAATATGGGCAAGAAGTAGTAGAGTTCAATAGTTCTGTAGAACCATTGCCTTGGAATTGAAGGAGCCAGCATTGCCTTTAAAAATTTGAGATTTTAAAGAATTTCATTCAGGTCCTAAGATCCCTAGGGGTTAACGAAATTTTGATTTTGCACATTTTTTGGAAGTTGTTCAACATTAAATTGAGAACTGATATAACAGAACTGCACGTAGTGAAATTACAGAGCAAGGCTTGCATAACAATATTTGAATGACGTGTATAACAAGATAATCCAGTTTTGTGAAATATTAGGTCTGTTAATTAGTAGCTAACATTACCATAGCCCCATGACCCATTTTAAAACATCATAGATGTGAGCTTTTTACATTTATTCGTTTAGCAGATGCTTTTCTCCAAAGCGACTTCTAATGAACTCCATCTAGTGTTACTATCAGCCCACACCTTATTCACCAAGGTGACTTAGAATGCTAGATACATTATTTACTATGGGTCACTCAGCCATACATTAGTGAAACACAATTGCTCTGTCACTCACACACTGTGGGTGAACCTGAAACAGCAGGTCTTTGGACTGTGGAAGGAAACCCATGCAGACACAATGAGAACATGCAAACTCCACAAAGACTGAGCAGAGATTGAACTCACATCCTCTCACACCACCAGCACTATTCACTGTGCCACCGTGGTGCCTGGGGTTCATCAATATCAACAGAAGGAGAGTGCTTTTGGGCATTATAATGCAAACAAGGTTGAATCAGGTTTCCCAAACTGACAACCTTTCATCCTATGAAGAATTAATACATTTGACTATATACCACCTAAACTTTTTTCCAGTAACAGTAAAAACATGAGAAATTGCCAATCAGCAAAATTCATAATCTCAATTCCTGGAGCATACAACTGAACAAAAAATGTGTATTATCAGAGATTAAGAAGTAATTTGAAGCGAAGTATAAACTATACCATTAATATATCTCTATTTCTGTTTGTTAAGACAATACAGACAGTAAGTGCCATGGATATGGATGACCCAGTTGGTGGCCACCGGTTCACCTTCAATATGGCTCCTGAGGAACCTGCCCAATCCAACTTCACTGTCCAAGATCTTGGAGGTCAGAAATTATATGCAGAAATATTTTTGAATGTTAACTGAAGTGATCATTTACCTGGCACGTTGTTCTGCTAGAAAAACGTTACATGTTTGCACCACAGGTTAAAAGCATACAAATTGGTAGTGCAATTTAGGTTTTATGCAAAGTCACAACCAGTGAAGTTTTTCCAAAAGCTCTCAAAGTCAACTTTATTGTCAATACGCCTATCGGTGAGTTACTCATACAGGAGAAGGAAATTCCATTTCTCTTTGGACCTCTGTGCCAAGACACACACACCTTCAGAACCGCTCGTCCCTTACGGGGTCACGGGGAACCGGAGCCTACCCGGCAACACAGGGCGTAAGGCCGGAGGGGGAAGGGGACGCACCCAGGACGGGACACCAGTCCATCACAAGGCACCCCAAGCGGGACTCGAACCCCAGACCCACCGGAGAGTAGGACCGCGGTCCAACCCACTGCGCCACCGCACCCCCTGTGCCAAAACATACAGTGCATATTGTAAAAAAGATCAATACACCAGACGAGTGCAGAAACAAGACAAGACAGTGCAGTACATAGGCCAGAGTCTGGCGACAACGTATATAATATGTAATATACACAGACAATGTACACAATAAAAGGTTAATGTATAATATAAATATAAGTGGATTGGGTTTAGATGTGATGATGAGGGCTTTCCGTGTGCACCATATGTGGTGTATGTCCTGTATGGAGGGGAGCGGGGCACCGATGATCCTTCCTGCAATGTTCACTATCCGTTGTAGGAGCCTGCGATCAGAGACCTTGCAGTTGTTGTTGTCTATGGTTTCTCTGTAAAATATAGTGAGGATGGGTGAGGGGAAGCTTACCTTCGTCGGTCGCCACAAGAAGTGGACTTGCTACTGTGCTCTTTTGGTGAGGGCTGACATATGTAAGGACCAGGTGAGATCCTGAACAATGTGCACTCCGAAGAACTTCAAGCTGCTCACTCTCTCCACAGTGGTGTCATTAATGGTAAATGGAGGGTGGGCAACGTGAGGCTTTCTGAAGTTGACAAGTACAGGGAGAGCTTATTGGTTTTGCACCAGGTAGCCAGTTGATTCACTTTCTCTTGTGTATGCTGTTTCATCGTTGTTGCTGATGAGACCCACCACTGTTGTGTCAATCCAATAATGCCTATTAATCCGTAATGTTTTGTTTTAAAATATTTTGAATCTGGGGGTGCGGTGGCGCAGTGGGTTGGACCGCAGTCCTGTTCTCCGGTGGGTCTGGGGTTTGAGTCCCGCTTGGGGTGCCTTGCGATGGACTGATGTCCTGTCCTGGGTGTGTCCCCTCCCCCTCCGGCCTTACGCCCTGTGTTACCGGGTAGGCTCTGGTTCCCCGTATGGAACAAGCGGTTCTGAAAGTGCGTGCGTGCGCGCGTGTGTGTGTGTTTTGAATCTCATTGAGCAAGCAATCTGATGGAGTAAAAATTATCCAGCTACATAAATGGCTGAAATTTAACAGTTGCTTTTGAGAAAAATATCAGATAAATAAATAAATGTAAAAGATTTGCACTTGACATCATGATTAGGCCTACATTGCTTATTGCATGTACCCCTGGTGATATGTTATGATATGACACACACTGTACTAAGGGTTCTATTTTTGTACAGACAACACAGCCGCTATCTTGACACGTCGCAGTGGCTTCAGTCGCCTGCATGAGAACATCTATCAGGTTCATGTAGTGATAAAGGATGGTGATCAACCCGTGCAAAGCAGCACTAGCACAATTCAGGTGCATGTGTGTGCCTGCGACCAGGATGGCAATGTGGAACTGTGTAGCACAACAGCCCTAATACAGACAGCTGGCCTCAGCACTGGTGCCTTGGTGGCCATCCTGCTCTGCATCATCATCCTCCTCAGTGAGTGTAGCTTGCCCTAAAATCACTATGATGTCCTATGGGTTGTGCTCAAGTCTGATGAAGTGAAATCATTATAGGTATTATGCTGTCAGAAAATGTGTTCAGAAAAGGTGTATATATTAAGTAGAACACTAAGAAAGAATAGTGTACTGTAAAGGTTGAAACCAATTGGTCAGTTATTGAAAATGAAATTGAAATTGTTGAAACCCTAATCCAACTGGACATAGAAACCAAAGCCAGTAGAAACAAATTGTATTATGGCACATGTGGATACTGTTAAATCCAAGTACTGTATGTACATGACTGAATACATGCATGTATGCTTATATTCCTATAAATAATCCTACTATTTATTCAATGTGTGTATTCTATCATGTTCTAGGGATCCAGTCCATTCCAGTGCTAACCACGGAAAGACTGTGCATGATGGATTAGTGCCATAATACAGTATTTACTATGGTATGATGGCATATTTTATCTAGTGACTCTAATTGCTCCTATTTTTCTCCAGTGATAGTAGTCCTTTTTGCTGCAGTATGGAGGCAGAAGAAGAAGGACCCTCTGATCATCTCCAAAGAAGATGTGAGGGACAACATTGTTAGTTACAATGATGAGGGGGGTGGTGAGGAGGACACACAGGCCTTCGACATTGGGACTCTGCAAAACCCACAGTCTGTGGAGGAGTGCAAGTTGCGCAGAGACATCATCCCAGAGGCACTTTACCCACAGGTCCGTCGGGCACCTGCCCCAGCACACGAAAACAATGATGTCCGAATCTTCATAAACAAAAAGGTATATGAAAATGACAGTAGCCCCACAGCCCTACCCTACGACTCTCTAGCCACCTATGCCTACGAAGGCAATGGCTCAGTGGCAGAGTCACTCAGCTCTTTGGGATCTGCCAATAGTGACAGGGACCAGGACTACAATTACCTCAATGACTGGGGGCCAAGGTTTCGGAGACTGGCAGACCTGTATGAAACTGAGGACTGCAATAGGTATTCCTGAAAAGATTAGACAATTAAAGAAACAAACATGAAGAAAATGAAGAAAAACAGGAACAAGGAATCGATTATGGCACTTTTTGCAGTTGATTGAAAAGTTGACAAAAATGCAACAACCATATTTCAAGAAGTGCCCTTTTTTCATTCATTTCATCCTATTGGTGAGCGGGCAGTAACGTAGCCCATCTGTTGTCAGTTCAGTGATGTTTTCTGCAAGACACATTTTTAGAAGTGGAATTCTGTGTGAAACATGTACAGTAAGGATTACTTTATTTTGTGCCCTCTTTATATAGCACCCCAAGTACATGATTGGTTGTTGTTGCCTTCCCATCTGATTTGTGGGCAATTTTTTTTTGTTAGTTTTTTTATGTAGAATTCATAATATTCAATACTGAAAAACATCAAGAATTTTGCCACAGTTTCTGCCAGTTATCTGCACATTGTGAGTTCTGTCGGTTTGCTGATAGTATTCTAAGTGCAGTATGATTAAGTTTGCATTTTGTAATAAGGCATTTCTAACAGTTTACATGCCACTTGAAAATGATGGTTCATTTAAAGCAGCTGTTTGAGACCAGAGTACCACTGGTAACAGATAGGAAAGACACCCTTTCTGGCTTATTTCTTTACAGTTCAACAGTCAGTATATTGATAATAGCTTTATTTGAGGAAACAGCCAGGACAGAACTGAACTTTTTTCATGTTATAATGGCCAAAGGATAGCTAGACTGATGCAGAAAAATTGTTACCATGTTGCCATTTCTATGCCCTGAGTTTACTGCTGAAGGATCATTATTCTCATTTGCTAACTATAAATGGGTTGTTTACTTAATACTTTATTGTTTAGATTATTATTTCTTGCCAACACTTTAATTTTTAATTTTATTATTTTTTTTAATCTTTTACATATTTTTTCTTCTTTTTTGTTACATTAAATTTGTCCTATGTGTTTCTCTCAGGGTTGTGGACATTTGCCTGGCCACAGTGAACCGGGGTAAAATAGGAAACTTTTCTCCCAGCTGCCTGCTGTATTTGTGCTGTAATAAACAACATTACAATATTACAGTTGGGAAAGAAA
Organism: Scleropages formosus; assembly: GCF_900964775.1. Lineage (NCBI taxonomy): Eukaryota > Metazoa > Chordata > Actinopteri > Osteoglossiformes > Osteoglossidae > Scleropages > Scleropages formosus. Next base: position 327,963 of record NC_041822.1, read on the forward strand.
CCTCACCATGAATCCCTCACAGGTGAAGATGTTATGTTTCCGAGATTCTACTGTGTTTGTTAATGGGAGAAATAATTGCTTGAGAAATTCCACAGCACAAATGCTGAGCAGCTGGGATTATGTTTTCTGCCTTTCGTATCACTGTTAAAATACCCATTGTGCTCTGTCAGGCAGGATATCTGGATGAGCTTGTATTTATACAAAAGTCTTCACAATCTGGAAACGTACCAAACTTAGAGGATTTGATGTTTACCAGACAGCATATTTTTCACTAACAGAAAAAAGTAGAAATAGAATTTTTTTCTCTCTCTCTTCCCTTTTTACTCTTTTGCCATACTTTGTTGCTGTGGTCTTCCCAAAGCAAATTAAAAAGACATAACAGACTAGTAAATGTCACCATTACTGGATGAGAGAAGTTTTTATTTATTTATTTATTATTATTATTATTATTTTTTTTTTCCCTAAAACAAACCACACGCACGCACGCACGCACGCACGCACGCACGCACGCACGCACGCACTGTCTGAACCGCTTGTCCCATACGGGGTCGCGGGGAGCCGGAGCCTAACCTGGCAACTCACGGTGTAAGGCTGGAGGGGGAGGGGACACACCCAGGATGGGACGCCAGTCCATCACAAAGCACCCCAAGCAGGACTCGAACCACAGACCCACCGGAAAGCAGGACCCAGTCCAACCTACTGCACCACCACGCCCCCTAAAACAAACCAGCATCTTATATAACATTTTTTGTATACATGAACAGTAGAACTAAACTCCAAAAAGCAACAAAAAGTAACATTGTGTGCATCTGTGTTAATGGGAAAACACTAATGCAACAATGATTTCTGGAAAGATCACATCCAAAGATGTGTTTTAATTTAATTTAAAATTACATTCCAAAAGAACTGAGCCTTAAAATGTGTATACAAACTTACATCCTGAATACAGCAAAAGCATCATAAGGAAACAACACCATTGTACAGAATGACTAAAAACTTTCTCACACAGACTGGCTGAAACTGCTTATCCCAGTCAGGGTTGCAGTGAATCAGAGCCCAGACATAGGGCGCAAGGCTGGAGGGGGAGAAGACACACCCAGGATGGGATGCCAGTCCACCAAGGCACCCCAAGTAGAACTTGAACCCCAGACCAACCAGAGAGCATGACCCGGCCAAGCCCACCGCACCACCATGCCTCCCTCGCTATAAGCTTTCTTGGTAAAGAGTTTTAAATAACTTTAATTAACACAAACAATACTGATTTACAGCAAGTCTGCCACGCCTACGTCATCGGCGTAATCGGATACACCTGTGGCTCGACAGCCTAAAAGACTGAAGCGAACGATAAGGGTCGCAGAACCTTGCTGTTTGCCGATCACATGCTCGCTCTGTGTCATCCCACCTGCTGCCTTGCACCTCACCTCACCTCACCTCACCTCTTCCGTTCTCCTGATCCGCTCACTCGTGTTCTGACCCACTGCCTGTTCTCCCGACTCCGACACTGGATTTCCTAGTCTAGCCCGTTTGCAGTCCGAAGACCCTTGCTTGTACCTGACTTCGATTCCTGTCTAGCATTAGAATAAAACCCGGTGCACTCTGCTCTTGAGTCCGCCCCTTCCTTCCGGGACGAAAACCATGACAAAGTCCCTGCTAATAGTACCAGATTTTTTTTCCCCAGTTTTATAACACTAACCTTCTATGCAAAACTGCGGCGGTGTTCAGCTCAATAAAATAATTAGCAGAAATTTTCTGGATTTGCTTTAATTTTTTTTTTTTTGCACTGTTTTTTTGTAAAAGTCTCTTTTACAAACATTTTACCCATTTGTACAGCTGAATAATTCAAAGAATTAATGTTCAAGGGTCTGGCTGGAGAGCTCCAAATGAGACTTAAATCTACAAGATATTAGCTGCAAATTTGTACCTATTTACTAATATTTACTGTGTATTAACGATAGAGACAGAAATGTGCTTTCTGTCAGTAATACAGAGAGCTAGGTTTTTTGTAAATTTGTTTGAATAATAAAAAACTAACAAAAAAGAACATGAGAATAACTGTTCATTAAGCCTCAGATTTATAATGCAACTGGTCCCTGGAAATCACTAATATTGTGTGCTACTTATGTAAGCTAGCAGGTATCATCTACTGGGTGCTGACTGAAATCTTGGGATATGCTCTAAAGTGGTACCCTTGAGTAAAGCATTTAAACTGTATTATTCCATTAAAATTCTTTCAGGCATTTTTAAAAATTTGCTTGAAATCAAATTTGTTGAAACCGCTTGTCTCGAGCTGGGTCACAACAAACCGGAGCCTAATCCAGCAACACAGGGTGCAATGCTGGAGGGGGAGAGAACACACCCAGGACAGGACCCCAGTCCATTGCAAAGCACCCCAGGCAGGAATCTAACCCCAGACCCACCAAAGAGCAGGACCTGGCCAAGCCCACTGCACCACCACACTACTGCACCTCTCTGCTTGAAATTATTTCAGCAAAAAATTCATGTCAGGAACTGAAAAGAGCTTCCAAATTAATAATTCCTCAACAATTTCTTCTCTGAACACATAGTACTTTTAAAGAGTAGCTATTTTTAGTTCTACACTAGGTATTATAGCATCCCCCACAGAGCTCCTAGAAACATGCTCTTTATTAAAAGCATATATATCTCCAGCAGTAGTCTTAACAAAGACACTTCAGACAGTACAAGACACAGAACACCTCAGAATCCCCCTTGGTCACTCCCAGCCCCCCGGCTGCACCCTATGGTTAAGGGGTTCCCCCCGGGACTTCCCAGAATCCCACTCTTGAACACTGAACATAAATAGGACGACAACCAATCAGAAACCACACACAACTATGTACACACACATAAACACTAATGCCAACTATTTACACATTTACTCCCCTCAGCGCTGTTACAGTATAATATGGCACTGTCAAACAATAAAGCTGTATCTTTATCTAGCTCCACTCTATATTTTGATGATGCTGTGTTGTGCACTACCAAGTGACAATAACTGGCTGACATTAAGTGGGTATTTGTTGTAGAGGGAATTAATGCATTTCCAGGATTTTATATATTCAGTAGATATGAGTTTTTGTCTACCTGGCCTGATGGTTTATTTACAGTGTTTTGGGAATGACATTTTGTCTTTCTTAAACATTGGTCATTTTATTCACTGAAATTGAGGTTTTGTACAATTACTTCAAGTAGGAAAAATGCTAATGTACTTCATATAATGTGATATTTTGTACCAAATATTTATATAACACATACTGGTGATCTTTATTGTAATAAATCAAAGCTTTCATGAAACGTGTGCATGGAATAGCTATTGTTGTCTAACATACAAAAGGGAGATGAAAGAGCACTGTATTAAATCCTGCATAAGGCATAGACCAGAGGACAGCTGGAGAAGTATTATAATCTGTAGATGCTTTTGGACATGCACATAGACACGTGATCTCAAATGTTCAGGTGTCTGTCAACTGTCAGTATTGGATGTCCTTGCTCATGCAACACATAGGGTTTGTAAGAAAAGCTGGGGCCTATGTTATTCCTTGTGACCTTGAAGCGTTTTCATTAGCTCTGTGGTAGCCTTGATGATTTTATTGTAGCTCATCACATGCTCCAAGATGATGCTCCAACACAAGGCCTGAGATGTTTTTCTGATGATCTAAGATTGGCTTAAGGAATTCCTCTGCTATGTTACAGCCTGATGTGTGAATGTATAGTACAAGTCAAAAGTTTGAGTTGGGTTGTTTGTGCTTTCACTCTTCTGTCCAGTTCATCACACAAAAAGTATTGCTCAGACTGTCCAAGTGTATTCAGACTTTTGGCTAGTACATAAACACATTAATATAAAGTATTTCACAGGCATGACTTCATTGATCATGAACTTTGTACAGTTAGGGAATACCACTGTTCCTTTCATTTTTCCAACTCTTGGTTGACTCCATAGATACCAAAAATGTTATGTGCTGCCAAAATTTCTCTGAAATACTTCTGCCAGACTTCTTTTTCATGGTTAGAATTTTGACCTTTATTTCATGCTGACTTTGCCACCATGTTCATTGTGACACTGCCACCAAAGCAGGATAGCCATGACTGATTTCATTCTTTAGATATTACTCTGCCAGTCAGCTCCTAGTACAGGACATTTGTGACAAAACAGCTGAACAAGTCTAGATGAGCTCCCTGACATTACCCATTAGTTTCCATCATCCATGAAATGCCAGTTTACTGCCTCTACCACTGTTCCTTAAGCCAGCTATAAGCACAATAATACACTAACCACTATATATATATTCTATAACAGTTCGGCTCCTATTAGGCAGTAGGCAAAAAGTACAAAGAACTGCAAGCTTCCTCACTGATTCCTCAATTTTTTGAAGAGAGTTGTCGAAACCATATAGACTTCAAACATCCTAGAAATCTTGAAATTGCTTGTTTCAGTGAAGGTACTGTATGTTTGCAAATTTAGATGTGGGTTCATGAGGAGTTACACTCTCAAGAACTGGTGCACAGTATGTCTTCAGCAGTGAACAGGAATATAATTTCACAATATTCAATATTCTGAAATTTCTTTTCATACTCACAGAGCCTCTGCAAATCTCCACAACTGGCCACTTTACCTCCTCTCTAGCTGGCATCCAGGATCCTACACATTTCAGGTGGCAGTCTTAGTGACAGCTGATAGCGTAGTGGTTGGAACTTTTGAACCCAAACATTACCATTATGCTGGCGGAGCGAAAGGAGCGATGGACTCAGGTGTGTTGCTCTAAATCCCTTCCCTAAGTCGAGGGGTCAGACAAAAGAGTAGTAAGGGGACAGTCACTGGTCGGTCGATGAACAGACAGTATCTGAAGGAAGACACAAGAGTAGTAGTCAACAAAGTGAAGATCAAGAACCAGGGAAGCAAACAAGCGAGGGAACAGGAAGCACACTGGGACGAAGCACTGTGGTGTCTCACTAGGAGGTTCTGCACTGACGGATTTCTGGGATGCCCTTTTATGCTGGGTCCCCCTGATCAACAGCAAATGTTCCTGGAGGACAGATGAATGAGGGCATGGCAGAATCCCCCCCCACTGGTGGCAATAGCCGCCCTATGCCGGGAAAGAGGGCACCCCAGGGATGAGGCGCCGGCCAATTCCGGTGATTCCTGTGAAAGGTAGTGATTAGAGCAGGGTCCAAAACGTCTCATGCGCTCACCCAGGACCGTTCCTCCGGACCGTTGCCCTCCCAGTCGACGAGGTACTGCAGAACCTCTCACCGACACTGGGAGTCCAGCAAAGTCCTCACCATGTACATGGGTTCCCCAATGACTTGTACTGGACGGGGAGGAGTGCGTGAAGGCAGATGGCTGTTAGAGAGAGGTCCCACATGGCTTGAGGAGGGACATGTGGAATGTGGGGTGTACCATCATTCCTGGAGGCACTTGCAATCTGTAGGTGACAGGGGTAACCTGGAGGAGTACATTGTATAGCCTAATGTACCGTGGGTTGAGCTTCTAGGAGGGTAGATGCAGCTGGAAGTCCTGAGTGGAGAGCCAGACACGTTACCCGGGCACGAAGGTCATGGTCTGCCGGTGGCAGTCAGCCTGGCGCTTGTACCGGGCCATGCTTGTCGTGAGGTAGTCCCTGACTGACTGCCTTTGAAAATCAGTCAGTCAAGGTGAGTTTCATGGTCTTTCTGTCCGACACGGGAAGGTCCACCAGGAAGCTGACCACGACATGAGACCAAGGACGGGCGGGTATTGGCAAGGGTTCCTGCAGGCTCGCAGGTTTCAGCGTCGGGGTCCTGACCTGGGGGAACGTGGCAAGGGCCTCCACATACTCTCAGACGTCATCTGGCAAAGAGAGCCACCAGAAGCACCCCTGTAAAAGCGATAGAGTTTGCCATATGCCTGGATGGCCTGAGGCGTGGAAATCATGTACCTACCGTAACAGAGAAGGCCGTATTCTAGTGGGCACATACTCCTTTCCCTCGGGCTTTTCTGGGACAGTGGCTTCGGAAGCCTGGGCCTTCTGGAAGTCACAGAAAAACTTCCATCGCACGGAACAACCAAGCACCCCTTAGGGAGGATCGGCTCAGGGTTTTTGGGCATGGCTTTTGGGTCGTGTACCCAGGACAGGGCATCTGCCTTGGTATTCTTGGAGCCCAGCCCATAAGACACCGTGAACCAGAACCTGGAGAAAAACAGAGCTCAGCAAGCTTGGCGAGCATTAAGCTGGCAGACCTTTTTGAGATATTCTACATTTCTGTGGTTAGTCAGGACCAGGAAGGGGTGAACAGCACTCTCCAACCAGTGCCTCCACTTCTCAAGTCTCAGTTTGATAGCCAGGAGTTCACAGTTTCTGATGTTTTAGTTTTGCTTAGCCGACGTCAATTTACACGTGAAATAGGCACGGGGTAGACCTTGGGTAGGTTAGGGTTAGGCCCTTCAGATTCTGGAATGCACCTTCGGCAGTGTCGGTCCGTGGTAATCAGGGGCCCTTGGTTGTGGTGAGAGCTGTAACTAGGGCCGCGAGGGTGCTAAAACTGTGAATGAACCGGCAGTAGAAGTTTGCAAACCCCAGAAAGCATTGAAGCGCCTTCACCATGGTCGGTCTTTGCCATTCAGTCACGGTGCGCACCTTCTGGGGATCCATGGCTACCCCTCTTGGCTGAGGATGTACCCCAGGAAGGACACCCGGCACTCTGGAAACAGGCATTTCTCACCCCTTACATAGAGCCTACTGCTGAGGAGCCGGCCCAATACTGCCCTCACCCAGCATATGTGTTCCTCCTGGGTCGTGGAAAAGATCAGGATGTTGTCCAGGTAGACCAGCATGCACTGGTTAATGAGGTCCCCGAGTATGTGGTTCACAAAGGCTTGGAAGACTGAGGGAGCATTGGACAGACAAAATGGCACTACCCAGCCCTTATAAAGGCCCAGGAAGGTGCTTAATGTGGACTTCAATTTGTCCCCTGAGTGAATTTGAGTGAGGTTGTATGCGCTACGCAGATCCAACTTGGTAAACGTTGTCGTCTGGTGGATTCTCTCGAGGGTGGCGATGATCAAGGGCAAGGTATGTGGGTAATGTACCTTGATGGCATAGAGCCCCCAAAAATTGATGCGGGGTGCAAGCCACCGTCCTTCTTACCTATAAAGAAAAATCCAGCAGAGGCAGGTGAAGAGGAGGACCTAATGATCTCTGTGGCCAGAGCCTCTATGATGTATATAGTAATGCATCAAGTGTAATTTTTCATTTGTTAAGCGTAGTTATGCCATAAAGTGTAATTATGATAATCTATTTACTATAATTTGTGTGTGTGACATGAAACTGACCCAGGTAAGAGCAAAGATAATAAGGTGTGTGCCCTAGAGTGAGGGTGATGCTCAACAAGGAACAGACAACGGAATCCATTGAAGGCAGGTGCTGGAAACATATTAGTAATGTGAACAGCATATGAGGAAACAGCACCCCAATTAAAGAATCCAGGCCACCAGTAAGAATTAGGCAGAGCATTGCAGATACCACCGTGACTGATGCACTATTAACCAAAACAGCTGTGATGATAGTGGCGCAGATCCAAGTGGGATCTGAATTACCAAAAAAGGGAATCTCCGGTCAGTCCAAAATTGTACAAAAGGTGTTGTTTGTAAGTTGTCTGGCAGTTGCTCTGCAGACCAACTTGGCTTTGTTACTTAAATAAAGTCTACTTGCATTTACAAACTACCCGAAGAGTCCACTGTGTCATCTCTGAAAACCACAACATGTACTCCTGCATTGCCTGCTGTTTGGTTAAGGACAGGGGGTACACACGGCCCCTAGGGGGAGTGGTCCCAGGGAAGAGGTCGATCGTACAGTCCCACGACTTCTGAGGGAGAAGCTTGGCTGCCCGGACCTTACTGAATACCTTCCAGAGGTCCTCATACTCATGTGAGACCCCCTCTACCAGTCTGGCCTGGCATGGGAGATGCAAACATGAATGCGCACACTGGTCTCCCTAGGACACCAGTTCCCCGTACTCCAACAAAACACTTGGTCATGCTAAACCAACCAGGGGAATCTTAACTTGGGTTTCTGAAGCCTGAATAGGAAAAAACACCATGTCCTCTTAGTGACAGGCTTTGGTACAGGAGTCGACAACACCCGAGCCCAGGGGCTGCCCGTCTAGGGTGCTTACCGGCAACATGATGTCACACTTCTGGCTGGGAATGTCGTGCACCCAAGTGAACTCAGCATCCATGAAACAACCAGCCACCCCCGAGTCCACCAAGGTGCAGGTGTGCACTTGGTTCCCTGACCAGGCTATGTATATGGAAATGGTGAGTTTGAACAAGACAAAGGACTCACGTGGGATCCGGAGAGGGTTCCTCGAGGGGGCCTTGCAGAACAGGCAGTGCAGAAGTGGTCCAGAATGCCGCAGTAGAGACATAAATGATCCTGGAGGCGATGCCATCACTCTTCTGGATCCAACCGTCCGTGTCCCAGGTACATTGGCTCCAATTATTCCTCCCGGGAGGCGGGGGCTGAGGCAACTGTCTAGTGCCTCAGGGTATGATCGCAGACGAGGTCATCCACAGCCACAGCTGTCTCCTCAAAGCGGTCCAAAGTCCAGTCCTCCCCCGATAAACTAGATTAGTCTGGACCTGGGGCCGGAGCCCCTTTCTGAAGCAAGCCAGGAGTGATGCAGTGATCCATTCACTTCATTCCACTAGTGTCCAGAACTCCAAGGTGTACTCAGCCACGGTCTAGCTACCTTGTCTAATACGCAAGAGGCGATCTCTGGCAGCGTGCGGAGAGTGGGTGATCGAACATGGCTTTAAACTTCTTACGGAAGGTGGCGTATGTGGATTTGGTGTGTATACACCAGCCTGCTGTTGCCCAGCGTTGCACCAGTCCGGTGAGTAGGGCCGTCAGGAATGCGGTTTTGGCTTCATCAGTCTGGTACATTTGGGGGGAGCAGGAAAATACCAGCTCACATTGCATCAGGAAGCCTTGGCATTGTTCTAGCAACCTGTTGTAGCTTTCAAGAGTAGTGATGTGGGTGTCTGGCAGCGAGGTGCTCGGAGGTGCTGCGGTGGCACCCTCTGCAGGGGGAGTCTCTTCTGCCTCTTCCACAGGCTGAAGGAGACTGCTGGCGGAGATCAGCGTCCCCTCAATCCGTTTGTGGGACTGGTCGTGCGCTCCTATCAGAGTGCCTTGTGCTGCTATAGTGTTGTGTAAATGGTTGAGCTTTGCTGTATCCGTGGCAGAGGCAGAACCTTCTATGTTGGCGGAGCAAAAGGAGGAACAGACTCAAGTGTGTTGCTCTAAATCCTTTTACTAAGCCACGGGGTCAGACAAAAGAGTAGTCAGGGGACAATCATCAGGGCAATCGTTGGTTGACAAACAGACAGTATCCGAAGGAGAACACAAGAGCTGTTGTCAACAAAGTGAAGACCGAAAACTGGGGAAGCAAACAAGTGAGGGAACAGGAAGCACACTTGGACGAAGCAGTGCGATGTTTCACTAGGTGGTTCTGCACTGACAGATTTCCAGGACGAATATTTATGCTGGGTCCCCCCTGATCAGCAGGAGGTGTCGCTGGAGGACCATGTGGACTTGATGCTTGCACTAATTTGTTAAATAATTCAAGTTTATACAAGTAGCCAAACATTTGGAGTATCTGACGCATTAAGGCCTTTTTCAAGCTATTGTAAAAGTTCATACTGTAACTTAGTGCTGTGAAAGAAATTTTCTATCTCCCACCGGAACCGATCAGTCGCAGGAGAGCCGTACAAAATATTGAGACACGTAGAGACTTTTCACGACAACATCGGCTGAAGGAAGAGTTATGGACAGCTGGAGGTCTCTCTCGATCGATTTGCATTGCCTCCTTTTATTTGCAAGCTCATATATACACAGGCCATCATAAGACATGACAATACTCTCCAAATTTCCCCTGCATCAAACAAAAAGCTAACTGATCTGCTCCAATCAATGTCTCCTTTTTTTCTTTAGCGTCTTGCTTCCCTACCAATATTTCCTATTGTGTTAAGCAGTCACACAGAGCATGAAGCCAGAATACAGCATACACTTTCTGAACATATTAACTTTCACATCACACTAGAACATATTAATTTACACACCATAGTGCCTAACAGGGTGTAAGAATGCAACTTTCAAGTTACCACTCCACAGCCTTAACCACTACACTTTGAACCTATCAGCTATTTCCAGGCTGGAAGTCAGCTTTTGGGTAGGAACCCCATATTTAAAGTGGTCCTGATATCTCAGGACGTGAAATAGATGGTAACACACACACATTTTCAGAACCGCTTGTCCCATACAGGGTCGCAGGGAACCGGAGCCTACCCGGTAACACAGGGCATAAGCCCGGGGGGGGGGGGACACACCCAGGACAGGACGCCAGGCCATCGCAAGACACCCCAAGCGGGATTCAAACCCCAGACCCACCGGAGAGCAGGACTGTGGTCCAACCCACTGTGCCACTGCACCCCCCTAGATGGTAACATTTTATGACTATTTTTATTTTAAATATGTATTCCACTTTTTCGAATTAAAAAATCCCAAATGTTCTCTCAGAGAGTACCTCTCAAAGCGTAAATTTGAACAAACTCTGTGGTTTTAAAAATAATGTTGCCCAGCATGGCTTAAGTGGTCCTGGAAATGGATATGCTCCAAACAAATTTCAACTTTGAAAAAAATGTGCAGATAATTCATGGGTCTGTTACTTGTTCTGGTACCAGTGGTTGTTTCTCCCGTGATGGGGTTTCTTGTGCCTTGTTCAGGGTGGGCCTTAAAACCTTAAATAAAAGCGTTAAGTGCAGCCACAACATACAAACTATTATATGGCCATGGCGTTTAACTAGACTTAGTGATAGGAACGCTTGCACCAGAAACCTAAAATATATTAAAACAGACATTCTCAACTTACCACCACTGTAGAAATTCGCTGTGGTTATGAATCAACTTGTGTAATAAATTTAGAATGTCGTAAATTAGAGCGTAAAAATGGCGTTCAACTAAACTAGTAATTATGTAGCCTGGTCCGATTATCTAAAAAAATACGAAAAAGCACTTTTTCATGCCAGATCCAAATACTACGCAAAGTTAATTTATGAAAATCAGAAGAACACTCACTTCCTGTTTATCATTGCTTACTTATCTGGTAAACACAAAGATAAACAATCATGTATTTCTGCTTCCATTACTAATGATGAATTTATGTTGTTTCCAATAATTAATTAGAGAATAATATCTACGAACCCATAGTGCCCTCTAGTTTGGTCTTAGCCAGCGTATGTGCTTCTGATGATGATAATATTAGTTGTCCATACCGTCAGTAGCTTCGATGTAATAACTGTAGATGAATTTACTGTGCTAATTCACTTTATGAAAGGTACGACCTGTCCTTTAGACCCAATCCCCACTTAATTACTGAAAGCCGCAGTTTCTGTGCTTGCAGAACCTATTGTCAATATTGTTAATACGTCATTACTTAATGGCTGTGCTCCAAAGCTTTTAAAATTGCCATTATTAGACCCCTAAAGAAATCAGATCTAGATTGTAACCCATGGCATGTAATTATAGACCCATCTCCAATCTACCGTTTTTATGCAAAATTATAGAAAGATTGTAGCTTCCCAAATTATAAAATATTCTCATCATCATAATATATTTGAAAAATTTCAGTCTGGTTTCCGCACTGGTCACAACACTAAAACGGCACTCACACGTGTTGTTAATGATTTTCTCATCTCTTCTGATGCTGGTCAGATTTCTTTTCTTATGTTACTGGACCTGAGTGCTGCATTCAATACTGTAGACCATAGTAACTGAGCAGACCTGAAAACCTGGTCAGACTAAGGGGTACTGTTCTGAAGTGATTTGACTCATATTCAGCTTACCGTGAACAATTTGTATTGAAATCTGATTACTGCACCCCCTCCATCTCAACTACAGTTCAGTATGGTTTGCCAGGGCTCTGTCCAGTGTTTTACATTTTCATTTCTATTTACATTTATTCATTGAGCAGACGCTTTTCTCCAAAGCAACGTACATCTCAGCAAAAATACAATTTGTGCATTGCTGTTATGTATAGAAGACATTATTAGTTCTTTTTTGGGGTTTGGAACGTTTTCGTTCGACGATAAAGTTCGTTTAAAATTGAGTATATTACTTCCTGTTTTTCCGAACGCGTCACTTCCTGTTTTTCCGAACACATCCCTTCCTGTTTTTCGCGCATCACTTCCTGTTTTCTGAGCGCATCACTTCCGGTTGTCAGACCAGGAAAAGCGAGGAAGCCACACGGCCAGAAGCACAAGGATCTGATTGCATCCACAGCTAAGGACTGAGAAATCAATGTCGTAAGTGACTGGAATTTATTATTTAGAGTTTAAAGATAGGATATTAAGAATTATTTTATAAAAATATAGAATAATTTACGTTCTAAGAATGTTTTTACAAACGAACATGTACATGTAAGCTCTATGGTTATGTTAATGTTTGCCACATGTATATAATGTTTTGTTATGTAAAGTAATGATACAGACTATTTTTGTAAATTGATTTTCTTTAATTTTTTTTGTATTTTGGGTATAGTTTTCACTCCATGTCTTAGTGAAGGAGTCATCAGTGAGTAAGTCTCAAAAAATACAGCGATGACTCGTCTCTTTATCTTGAATGGAGTTTAGCTTGGTGTTTAGTCTGCGGTTGTTACACCTTGACGAGAACACTAAAATTGCATTAAGAGAAAGAGACATGGCTGTAGACATGTGACTCTTAAATAAAACTAGTTTGTTTCCTTCCACTTGATCTTGTTCTCACTGTATATGTTACCATTGGGTGACATTATTCGCAAACACAATGTGAATTTCCATTCGTATGCCAATGACACACAGCTATATGTTTCATTTAAGCCTAAGCCTAATGATCCATCACATGTGGTGTCTTTAGCTAATTGTTTTATCAATATAAAATTATGAATGAGTAAAAATTTTTATCTCTAAATGCCAGTAAATCGGGAGGGCGCGGTGGTGCAGTCGGTTGGACCGGGTCCTGCTCTCTGGTGGGTTTCGGGTTCGAGTCCCGCTTGGGATGCCTTGCAATGGACTGGCGTACAGTCCTGGGTGTATCCCCTCCCCCTCCAGCCTTACGCCCTGAGTTGCCAAGTTAGGCTCCGGTTCCCCACTACCCCGTATGGGACAAGCGGTTCAGGAAATGTGTGTGTGTGTGTGCCAGTAAAACAAAGGTACTTGTGGTGAGTGGTGATGCCAAAGCTCTCAGTATAATCACGCTATTCTTTACAACAAATGGTATTAGCTTCAAGTGTACAGATTGTGTCAAGGATTTGGATGTCCTGTTGCATGGGAAGTTGTCATTTGTATCTCAAGTAAATGCTTTGACTAAGTCGTGCTTCCTTCAGTGAAGAAACATTGATAAATTACGACGATTCTTATGTAGACAGGATGCTGAGAAACTGGTTCATGCTTTTGTTTCAAGCAGGCTGGACTACTGTAATGCTTTATTATCGCGTTGTCCATACCAGACTGTATCCAAGCTATAGTTGGTACAAAATGCTGCTGCGAGAATTGTCACTAGAACTAGGAAGTTTGACCATATAACACCAGTACTTAAATCATTGCATTGGCTCCTGGTGTGTGTGTGTGTGTGTGTGTGTGTGTGTGTGTGTGTATGTGTATGTTTTTGTTCCTTTCCTCCTACTTATAGCACTATAAAAGTATTATATTTTCATAGTCAGTAGTCAGCTGTCTTCTTTCTTATGTGATGTACTTCTTTTTCTTGCCTTATGCCTGTGTTAAAGTGCTCTGTGTTACTGCGTAAGAAGAGCGCTCTATAAAAATAAATTGAATTAATTACACTACAGAAGTGACAAGCTGAACATTTAGACAGGTTAATTAGACCCTTCCTTGAACCGTCACCTTAACATGGTGGAGGGGTTTGAGTGCCTGAATGAGTCCAGGAGCTATGTTGCCTGGGGCTATATGCTCCTGGTAGGGTATCCCATGGCAAACAGGTCCTGGATGACAGATGAGACAAAGTGCGCTTCAAAAGCCCCTTAGGATGACTATTAAATCAAGGTTTTCATTTACCCCGTCACCGGGGCCCCACCCTGGAGCCAGGCCTGAGGAGGGGGCTCCCAAGCGAGCGCCTGGTGGCCAGATCTATGCCCACGGGGCTTGGCCGGACTCAGCCCGAAGCCATAACGTGGAGCCGCTCTTCGGTGGGCTCACCACCTGCCGGAGAGACAGAAAGGGGCTGGTGAGTTGTGATTTGGGCGGTGGTCGGGGCCGAGCGCCCGGCCGACCCAAACCTCGGGCGCCACCTCTGGTTTTTGGGACTTGGAATGTCACCTCACTGGCGGGGAAGGAGCCTGAGCTGGTGCAGGAAGTTGAGAGATACCGTCTAGATATTGTGCACTGTGCAAGTCCAAGTGGACTGATGGACACCCTTATGCACTCACAGCTTGGGTTCTGGAACCACTCTTCTCGACCAGGGGTGGACTCTCCACTATTCTGGCGTTGCCCAGGGTGAGAAACGGCGGGCCGATGTGGGCTTGTTAATAGCCCCCCAGTTCAGCCACCATGTGTTGGAGTCTACTCCGGTGAATGAGAGGGTCGTCTCCCTGCACTTTCGGATCAGGGAACGTTCTCACACTGTCGTTTGTGCTTATGCGCCTAACGGCAGTGCAGAGTACCCGGCCTTTTTGGAGTCCCTGGGGGGCGTGCTGGAATGTGCTCCCACTGGGGACTCTGTCGTTCTACTGGGGGACTTTAATGCCCACGTGGGCAGCGACAGTGACACCTGGAGGGGCGTGATTGGGAGCAACGGCCTCCCTGATCTGAACCCGAGCGGTGAGTTGTTATTGGATTTCTGTGCTAGTCACGGTTTGTCCATAACGAACAGCATGTTCATGCATAAGGGTGTCCATCAGTGCACTTGGCACCAGGACACCCTAGGTCAGAGATCGATTAATGACTTTGTAGTTGTTTCTTCTGATCTTCGGCCATATGTCTTGGACACTCGGGTGAAGAGAGGGGCTGAGCTGTCAACTGATCACCACCTGGTGGTGAGTTGGATTCGATGGCGGGGGAAAAAGCTGGACAGACCTGGCAGGCCCAAACGCATAGTGAGGGTCTGTTGGGAACATTTGGCGGAGGCGCCTGTCAGAGAGGTCTTCAACTCCCACCTCCGACAGAGCTTCAGCCAGGTCCCAAGGGAGACTGGGGACATTGAGTCCTAATGGACTATGTTCCACACCTCCATTGTCGGGGCGGCGGTCCGGAGTTGCTGCCGTAAAGTCTCCGGCGCCTGTCGCGGTGGCAATCCCTGAACACGGTGGTGAACACCGGAGGTAAGGGATGCCGTCAAGCTGAAGAAGGAGTTCTACCGGGCCCAGCTGGCTCATGGGACTCCTGAAGCAGCTGACAGGTACCTGCGAGCCAAGTGGAACGCGGCTCTGGAAGTCGCCGCGGCAAAAACTCGGGCATGGGAAGAGTTCGGCAAGGCCATGGAAGAAGACTTCCGGTCGGCCTCAGAGAGATTCTGGCAAACCGTCCAGCAGCTCCAAAGGAGGAAGCAGTGTTCCGCTAACACTGTTTACAGTGGAAGTGGTGGGCTGCTGACCTCAACTGAGGATGTCCTCGGGCGGTGGAAGGAGTACTTTGAAAATGTCCTCAATCCCTCCGACACGCCTTCCGTAGAGGAAGCTGAGACTGGGGACTCGGAGGGGGACTCGTCCATTACCCTGGCTGAAGTTGCTGAGGTAGTCAAAAAACTCCTCGGTGGCAAGGTTCCGGGGTTGGATGAGATCTGCCCCGAGTTTCTCAAGTCTCTGGATGTTGTGGGGCTGTCTTGGCTGACATGCCTCTGCAGCATTGCGTGGAGTTCGGGACTGGCAGACCGGGGTGGTGATCCCTCTTTTTAAGAAGGGGGACCAGAGAGTGTGTTCCAACTATAGGGGGATCACACTCCTTAGCCTCCCTGGGAAAGTCTATGCCGGGGTACTGGAGAGGAGAATCCGACCGATAGTCGAACCTCGGATTCAGGAGGAGCAATGCGGTTTTCGCCTCGGCCGTGGAACACTGGACCAGCTCTATACCCTCACTAAGGTGTTGGAGGGTTCGTGGGAGTTTGCCCAACCAGTCCATATGTGTTTTGTGGACCTGGAGAAGGCATTCGTCCGTGTCCCTCGTGGCATCCTGTGGGGGTACTTCGGGATTATGGGGTTCAGGGCTCGTTGCTACGGGCTGTTCGTTCCCTGTATGACCGGAGCAGGAGCTTGGTTCGCATTGCCGGCAGTAAGTCAGACCTGTTCCCGGTGCATGTTGGACTCCGCCAGGGCTGCCCTTTGTCACCGATTCTGTTCATTATCTTCATGGACAGAATTTCTAGGCGCAGCCAGGGAACGGAGGGTGTCTGTTTTGGTGGCCGCGAGATTTCGTCTCTGCTTTTTGTGGACAATGTGGTCCTGTTAGCTTCATCAAATCAATACTTACGGCGTGCATTGGAAAGGTTTGCAGCCGAATGCGAAGCGGCGGGAATGAGAATCAGCACCTCCAAATCTGAGGCAATGGTTCTCAATCGGAAAAAGGTGGATTGCTCCCTCCAGGTCAGGGGGGAGTTGCTCCCTCAAGTGGAGGAGTTTAAGTATCTCGGGGTCTTGTTCACGAGTGAGGGGAAAAATGAAGCGGCAGGTTGACGGACGGATCGCTGCAGCGTCCGCAGTAATGCGGTCATTGTACCGGTCAGTTGTGGTGAAGAAGGAGCTGAGTCGTAAGGCGAAGCTTTCAATTTACCAGTCGATCTACGTTCCTACCCTCACCTATGGTCATGAACTCTGGATCATGACCGAAAGAATGAGATCGCGGATACAAGCGGCAGAAATGAGTTTCCTCCACAGAGAAGCTCAGTCACCCGGGAGGAGCTCGGGGTAGAGCCGCTGCTCCTCCACATCGAGAGGAGCCAGTTGAGGTGGCTCGGGCATCTGTTCCGGATGCCTCCTGGACGTCTCCCTGGGGAGGTGTTCCGGGCATGTCCCACTGGGAGGAAGCCTCGGGGCAGACCCAGGACACGTTGGAGAGACTACGTCTCCCAGCTGGCCTGGGAACGCCTTGGGGTTTCCCCAGAGGAAAAGGAGGAGGTGTGCTGGGAGAGGGAAGTCTCCCGGATAAGCGGAGGAAGATGGATGGGTTAATTAGAATTTTGCACAGAGGGCAAAGAAAAGTGCAGCAAGGATAAAGGAAAACTATGATGTCCCCTGGTGCATAATGCAAATTTAGTGAAAGCGCAGGCTGGACACACCCATTTGCTGGCACTAGACCAGCACTAACACCATCGCACACAGGAACTAAGGCTTTACGACAAGAAAAATTCTGTTGCTGTGTGGGAGACACTTACAAACACTGCCGGGATTTCAGTTCTTCACAGTGCAATAGCCTGTTGCAGTTATGTTTATGAAAGGGTGTTAATGCCTTGCTGTTTTTTTTTTTATTGTTTTTGTCATATTATACCTTCTTTTGTGCTGTTTTGCTTGTTAACCAGGCAAAAATACACAATAAAATCAAACATTTACTATTTTACATTTGCATTTATTTATTTAGCAGATACTTTTCTCCAAAGCGACTTCTATGTAGTGTTATCAGCCCACACACCTTATTCACCAAGGTTACTTACACTACTTTCAATGGGTCACTCATCCACACATCAGTGGAACACACTCTCTCTGTCACTCACACACTGATTTTATTCACTAATGAGTCATAAAAAGTCCAAAATGTCATATAAAAACCTCTGTTTATGAAAAATCAATATAGGGCATTGGACAACAATGTACATGGAATGTCAACAAATAGTAGGGGTGTGATGGCGCAATGGGTTTGAGCGGGTCCTGCTGTATGGGGGGGTCTGGGGTTTGTGTCCCACTTGGGGTGCCTTGTGATGGACTGGCGTCCCGTCTTGGGTGTGTCCCCTCCCCCTCCGGCCTTACGCCCCATGTTGCCGGGTTACGCTCCGGCTCCCCGCGATCCCGTATGGGACAAGCGGTTCAGACGATGTGTGTGTACATAAAAGCAACATGTTTATGATATTATAAATCTCATATTTCTGAGGTTCTTTAAGAATTCCTTAAGATGTATGATTTCTGAAGTCTCTTTTCTGCTTTTCCCAACAAATTGATGCATATTTGACATCCCTGATGATTCACATGCCACAACCATCATAAGCAGCCTTTTCTTTCAGAAGCCATTTCTTCAGAAGAGTGATGTCATTTATTCATTTGTTTGATGTGTGTGGATTTCTTGTCCAATTTTTCCTGTCAATAGCTCACAATCTGATTGGTTTTGTAACACAAGGCGGCTGGCTCTATTTTCTAAGCCTTTTAGTCTGCCAGCAGTATGGGTTTAAATTGTCTGTGGGACCCTGACTTGACTGTCAGAGCACCAGCTTTAGTGGCTCACTTGAAATTCAGTCCATTGAGCTTAGGTTTCCCATTTCACATCATGCCAATATGAATTACTTGGCATTTTTGACAGATTAAAGCCAGCATAACTAGAAGTGAATATTAGTTTTACAAATAATTAATACTTCCCTTTCAAACATATTGAGTCGGGGCTCAGTGTAGTTCAATTTAGTCAATGTAGTGCACAATGTAGTCCAATTTTTAATTTTGATATACAAACAATGAAAGCTGGTGGTATGCAAAATTCTTCAAAAGACAGAAAAGCTCATGTCGCTCAGCTGAGGTGTTAGTTAAGTACAATCCCTGAGAGAAAACAAATAAAGGAGAAGGTCTCCACTTGTATGCACCTCCATTGAAATGAGCTTACTTTCTAAAAAATTTCATAAGCCTGCTGGATTTAATGTGACAGGCCAAGAGGCTAGAGGCAGGCAAGAGGATCATGTTGATTTAGCCAAAGCTCAGAACAAGAAAGTTGGGGTTTCTGCATTGGAAGGTTTTTTTTTCTTCTAAGAGGTTTGTTCACCGCATAGCCAGTTCACCTCAGAGGTCCATCTCTCTCACCTCTGGGTGAGGAAGAAGACCACACTGGGAGCCCTTGATCAGCATACTTCATTGAAAATGAGCAGATAAAGATTTCACCTGGCCCACCTACCTTCTTACTTGTCTAGCAGCAGGTAACATAGTGGTTGGAACACTTTGTTTAAACACCAAGGGTGCAGGTTCAAAACTTCCAGTTGTAGTACCCTTTAGGGAGGTGCTTAGACTAACTGCACAGGGATGTAACTAGTTGTAGGTAATTTAACATTGTAAGCTCATTTGGAGAAAAGCATCAGCTAAAAGAATAAAGGTATCTTCATAAATTCTTCCATCCATTCATACCATAAACTTTCTTATAACACATAGGAGCTTTAACCATTTCAAACATTGTTATGCCTTGTAATCACACCTAAATCTGAAGCCATCAGATTTTATGTATTTATTGATTTATTTTTTTAGCATGTTGTATCCACTTTCTTCTAAATTAGTCATAACTAATTACCCAGTTACTATGCCTCCCTATTGTAGCATGATAACCGCATCAAGTCAGGAGGGCTGAGCAGAGACACACATTTCCTCCGGCATGCATGCTGAGAACCGCCCACTCCATTTCAGTGAGAAAGCTGTGTGCTTCATCATCTGCAATCACATTCTGGGAAGAGAGTGCCCTTTGGGGTCCAATCCATGGGAGGTGTCACAGTTAGCAACAAGGGGGAGAGAATCTCAGCCATCACACCCACGCAGTGGAACATTGTTAATTTGCGTTTGCCACCCATCCTCTTCACCACAGATGGTTAGTATTGCAAGACACACAGCAGTTAACTGCAGTTCCACTGGGGAAGCCCATACTGTACAGAATTTAACAATAGACTGAGTCATCTTTCACTTTGAAGCACTACAGTCATAGGCTTACTTACATTTATTCACTTAGTAGATGCTTTTTTCCAAAGCAACTTATAATGGATACTATGTAGTGTTACTATCCCACATACCTTATTCACCAAGGTGACTTACACTGCTAGATACACTACTTACAATGGGTCACTCATCCATACATCAGTGAAACATACTCTCTCTATGACACTCACACACTATGGGGGAATCTGAATAGCATGTCTTTGGACTGTGGGAGGAAACCAGAGCACCCAAAGGAAACCCACACAGACACAGGGAGAACATGCAAATTCCACACAGACTGAGCAGGGATCGAACCCACATTCTTTCACACCACCCAGGCACTGTAAGACAGCAGCACTACTCGCTGTGCCACCATGCCACCCATACTTCATAACTTAATATAGAAAACAGGGTTTTACAAAGTGGTATTTGTACGGATTTGTTTTTTTAGCAATGCCAGATTAGTTTCATCTGAGATATTGGTGAGTTTGCTCATGGTGTTCATACCTTATGGGTTTTCATCTGGCCCCCGCCAGAGTCCAAAGACATGTTTTAATGATTCCAAATGTCTCTTAATATGTGTTGCGTGATTAATTGTTAGGACCCCAGGGGTGAAAGTCCCGATGGCCACCCAAGACAACAGCACACTTGACCCCAATTGATCAGATGACCTGCTCCCATCCCTATAAAAGGGCTGAGGTCACATAAGTGGTTGGAGGATTCTTGATCAATTCTTTACTACTCTCTTGCTGCTTCTGTAGCAATGCATATTCACTGACCTGTTTCCTAAGTTCTGGTCTAGTGTGTTCCTGCTTCAGTCCCATGTTCCCATCCTTTGTGATTCTATCCAGATCCTGTGCTCCAGCTCAATCCAAATCTCATTTTAGTATATTAATCTTGTGCACATAAACTCATTTCACTTACTGTCAGAACACTCTGTGTGTCTCGTTGTTCTGTCTTTTTCATGTCATGCATGCACTTAATTTCTTAATTTGCACTTGTATATACACTCTGCCGTTTAAATCATTGTACTGTAGTGTCCCCACATGCAGCTACTGTAGACAGGGTTCTGGAAAAGTGATCTTCGTTAGACATGTACATGTCTTAGACAGAGCATGTTCTTTCCCAGGGTCTCCCTGGATACCTCTGCTTCACGACAGCTTCTCTACACTGACCCGATCATTTTTCTTTACACTTATTCCCATTTCCCTGTGTTTAGTATTTCACAGCTCTCGAATTCCACTTCTTAGACCAGTGTAGCATTATGCTGTATGTTCAGATGGGGCAAAGAAGGAAGCATGGCCCTCATTCCTTATGAATGTTTATTAGAACACCAGCAAACAGTGACAAATATTGACAAGCTACAATGGAAAATAATGGTCTCAGTCTAGCAACTCCTTTTCTTCAAGGACCAACACCTGAAACCGGTATTTTCAGCCTTTTCACACTTCTTTCACCACTTTATAATCCCAAGGTGGTTGAACAATCATTTACATTTTCCCCACAGGTCCAATTATTCCCAACTATTTACAATAAACATCTATTCCCATTTGAACATGGCACTCCTCAGTAATGCAGGTCATTATAGTACTTCACGTACAGAAAACTATGCTCGTGTCATGTCCAGACGTTACATTAGTATTTGGCTGACATTATAAGTCACCCTGGATACAGCTATCAGCTAAATGTGAATTAATAATAACTGAAAATATGTCATAACATTTAATTATTCACATTTGAATGGTTTACTGTGAATTGTAATGATATATTCAAAACCACCTTTCTTCATGTATTTTCCAAAAGAAAAAAGTTGTACAATCCTGATATTTGACATTTTGGGTAACATTATTGAGAGACGAAATAGCTTTACAAAAAATGTTAATTTGCATTCTTAAAAAATGTTAACTTCACAAGTAATTCGCTTTGGCATCAGATAAATAATTAAATGTAAATTAAAATTTGATAATGGAATTTATAGTGAAGCAAGCCACTGATTGTTGCTTTTTAGGAAAAATAAATATAAGTTCTTCTCATTATCTACGTATACTTTATACATTGACATTTTCTGGCTTATGTCAAAGGCAAATTACAGTGTAAGCAACTGAACTGTCACGGTTGCGCGTAGCGCGGACGGACTCAAGTGCAGAGTGTTCGGATCAACGTGCACGGAAGCCGAATCAGAATCCATAATCGTAGTCGAGGGGCAGGCGAGGGTCAGGTGATCAGCAAACATCGTAGAAAGGGCTAGGCAAAGAACGTGGTCAGGAAGAAACAGGCAAAGGGTCGAAGTCGGAATGGGTCTCTCGGTAATACGGTTCGCAGGGAAACAAGAAGGCAAAACAAGGTTCCGCGTCTGGGCTTCCTCGGCTTCCCTCTTTATAGTCGTTCCCATCAGGAAACGGCAGGTGTCGCAGAGGTGCCAGATGCGGAGAACGTGACAATACCCCCCCTTCCACGGGCGGCTCCGGACGCCCTGGGCCGGGAAGGAGAACGCCCCCGGGGGCGCGGAGCCGGGCACTCGGGATGGTCCCTATGGAAAGCGGCCACCAGGTCGGGGTCCAGGATGTCCGAAGCAGCTACCCAGGAACGCTCCTCCGGACCGTACCCCTCCCAATCCACCAGATATTGTAGTCGACCTCTCCGTCGGCGGGAGTTTAGCAGGGCTCGGACCGCATAGACATCGTCTCCTGCGAGGGGTAGTGTCGACGGTGGTGTGGTTGTTTCTACTGGTGGCTGATGCAAGGACACCCCAACCGGTTTCAGGAGGGAAACATGGAATGTTGGGTGCACTCGGAGGTCAGGGGGTTAACTGAAGGCGGTAGGTAACCGGCGTGACACGACGTACTACCTTGAAAGGGCCGATTTAGCGGGACCCGAGTTTCTTGGAGGGGGTCTTCAGCTGAAGGTCTCGGGTGGAGAGCCAAACTCTTTGTCCAGGCAAGAACGAAAGGGTGCGCCGGTGCCGGTCAGCCTGACGTTTGTGGCGTTCCGCACTGCGGAGCAGGTGGGCCCGGACCGTCCTCCAGACGCGGGTGCTCTCGTTATGCCATGTCTCCACAGCCTGAACAGGACTTGGAGAGGTCTCACTAAGGAACAGGACAGGTTGGTAGCCTAACACACACTGAAAGGGCGACATACCTGTGGATGTATGAGGCGTGGAGTTGTGGGCATACTCTGCCCAGGCCAGGTAGCGAGCCCAGTGGTGGGGTTTTTGGGAGCGGTAGGCTCGGAGAAACCTTGCAACAACCTGTTGCAAGTGTTCGACGTGACGTTGGCTTGCGGGTGGTATCCTGATATAAGGCTGACCGTCACTCCGAGCAGGCTCCAAAAGGCCTTCCATACCCGAGAGGTGAACTGGGGACCTCGATCGGAAACAATGTCTTCGGGGAGTCCGTAGAGTTTAAAGACATGCTCGAATAGAACCTCCGACACCTCGAGAGCGGTGGGCAGCTTCGGAAGGGGCACCAGTCTGCAAGCCTTAGAGAAACGATCTATAACGGAAAGGATCATGGTCTTACCCTCTGAGACCGGGAGGTCCACTAGGAAATCCAGCGCCACGTGGGTCCAGGGTCGGGTCGGCGTAGGCAAGGGTTGTAGGAGACCTGCTGCCTTCTCGGGCAGGGTCCTCGTCTGAGCGCAGGTGGCACAGGCCTGGACGAAGTCCCTGACGCCGTCGGACAGTGAGGGCCACCAGAACCGTCCTTGGACCAGGGACAAGGTACGGCGGATCCCGGGATGCCCGGCCTCTGGAGCCTCATGGGCCCACTTCAGCACCGCTGCGCGGAAGGAACTGGGGACATAAACACAGTCGGTTGGCCTCCCGGGCGGTTCTGGCTCGCTGTCCTGGGCTTCTTGGATGTCCTGCAGGAATTGCCAGCGGACCGGACCCACCACGCATCCCTGGGGTAGGATCTCCTCTGGGTTGGGGGGCAGTGGTTCGGGGTCATGAACCCGCGATAAAGCATCGGCTTTCCCATTCTTGGAACCTGGCTGATAAGAAACAGTAAAGCGGAAACGGGTGAAGAACAGGGCCCATCGGGCCTGGCGGGAGTTCAACCGTTTTGCGGTCTCTAGGTACTCTAGATTGCGGTGGTCCGTGAGTACCACAAAGGGATGGACCGCACCTTCCAGCCAGTGACGCCACTCCTCAAGCGCGAGCTTGATAGCAAGGAGTTCCCGGTTCCCAATGTCGTAATTCCGTTCGGCAGGGGTCATCTTCCTGGAGAAGAAGGCACAGGGGTACAACTTGGGAGGGTCACCTTGCCGCTGTGACAGGACTGCACCCACCCCTACCGAGGAGGCGTCGACCTCCACCACAAACGGCAAGGAAGGGTCCGGCTGTTTCAGCACTGGGGCGGAGGTGAACCGTGTTTTTAACTCCTGGAAAGCCTTCTCCGCCTCCGCCCCCCAAGGGAGTCTTCAGTCCTTGCTTGCAGTTAACGCGGTAAGGGGTGCGGCTACTGTGCTAAAATTACGTATGAACCGACGATAGAAATTGGCGAACCCAAGGAAGCGCTGGAGCACCCTTACTGTGGTAGGTCGAGCCCAGGAGGTCACTGCACCCACCTTCCTGGGGTCCATGGAAACTCCCTCCTGGCTCAGGATGTAGCCCAGGAAGGAGATTTGGCGTTGGTGGAATTCACACTTCTCTGCCTTCACATACAATCGATGTTGTAGGAGCCGCCTGAGGACCGCCCGGACCTGTTGGATATGCTGCTCTCGGGTCTTCGAGTAGATCAATATATCGTCCAGGTAGACGATGACGCAGTGATGAAGGAAATCGCCCAACACATGGTTGAGAAAGGCCTGGAAAACTGAGGGGGCATTAGCTAGGCCAAAGGGCATGACCCTGTACTCATAGTGACCTAGTGAAGTGGAGAAGGCCGTCTTCCATTCATCCCCCTCATGGATCCGGATGAGGTTATACGCACTGCGGAGGTCTAATTTCGAGAACCAGGTCGATCCATGGATCCCCTCCAGAGCCGAGGTAATCAACAGTAAAGGTACTTGACCGTTATGGCATTCAACCCTCGGTAATCTATGCACGGCCTCAGTCCCCCGTCCTTCTTACCGATAAAGAAGAACCCTGCCGCCGCTGGTGACGTCGACGGCCGGATCAGACCAGCTTCGAGGGCCTCCCTGATGTACTCCTGCATGGCCCGTTGTTCCGGTAACGACAGGGGGGTACACCCGGCCCCGAGGTGGTGTGGTACCTGGCAAGAGGTCGATAGCACAATCCCAGGACCGGTGAGGAGGCAGTTCGGCGGCGCGGACCTTGCTGAAGACCTCTCGTAGATCCTCATAGTCCGGGGGTATGACCGGCGGGGGAAGGCCCTCTACCCCTTCCACTGACGTGGCCCGGCAAGGAAGCGTGAGGCAGGATGTGTGACAGGATCCTCCCCAAGAATCCAG
This sequence comes from Scleropages formosus, assembly GCF_900964775.1. Taxonomy (NCBI): domain Eukaryota; kingdom Metazoa; phylum Chordata; class Actinopteri; order Osteoglossiformes; family Osteoglossidae; genus Scleropages; species Scleropages formosus. Next base: position 353,280 of record NC_041822.1, read on the forward strand.
CTCCTTGGTACTCCACCTAAAGACGGGGTCATGTTGTGCTAACCAGGGGTAACCTAAAATGACAGGGGTGTCTGGAGCTCGGATCAAAAAGAAGGTGAGTTTCTCGTGGTGACACGCGCTTGTTTCGAGCACGAGAGGTGCCGTCCGGGAATCAACCACCCCATCACCCAGGGGTTGACCATCCAGGGCTTTCACACTCAGGGTGACTTCACATGTTTTAAAAGGGACATGGTGCGCTTGGGCAAAGCCTACATCCATGAAACAGCCCGCGGCTCCGGAATCTATGAGGGCGTTTCGTCTGCACCCAGCTTGCCCCCCAGGAAAGACTCACCGGCAGACGTAGCTGTCCCCGGTGCTCCCCTGGACTCGCCTTCGTTTCTGTGGAGGTCCCCTGAGGTGGTCGCTCGGGGCATGCCGCACGGAGATGCTCCGGGGACCCACAGTAGAGACACAGTCTCCCCACCTGGCGCCGTCTCCTTTCTTCTTTCTTGAGCCGGTCCTCCGCTGGGCTGGTCCTCAGGGGTTGTCGACTCCTGCCAAGATTGTCGATGGCGATGGCTGTCTCCACAAACCGGTCGAAGTCCCCCTCCTCACCCCTGTACGTGAGCTCGTCCTGGATCCGGGGATTCAGCCCTTCGAAGAAGCAGGTGAGGAGGGCAGGGGAGTTCCAGCCACTCTTGGCCGCGAGGGGTCTGAACTCAAGAGCGTACTCAGTCACGCTTCTGCTTCCCTGGGTGAGACGCATGAGATAATTACCCGCTGCGCGTCCCGCGTGCGGGTGGTCAAAAACCGCTTCGAACTTTTCGCGGAAAATGTCATAGGTAGTTCTAGGGCGAGTGCGCCACCCAGCGGCGGCCTACGCCCGGGCTGGACCGGTTAACAACGACAGGACAAAAGCGATCTTAGCTGCGTCCGTCTGATACATGCGCGGAGAACACTCAAAAACCAACTCGCACTGCATCAGAAAGTCTTGACGTTGATCGGGCGAACCGTCATACCTCTCTGGGGTCGCGATCCTTGTGACCGTCCCCGAAGCCTCGGGGGGTGCGGGCGGGACAGGCTCAGCAGGAGTCGCGGGTGCACCCTGGAAGGCGGGGTTGAGAATACCTCCGGTTTGGAGAACCTGGATTAATCCGTCGACCTTTTCTTGTATGCGCTGCAGCGACTGGAAATGCGTTCCCAAAAACTCGCCTTGCTTGGTGAGCACTGTACGCAGTTGCGCATACTCTGCTGAGTCCTGGTAGCAGGCGGAACCATCTGTCACGGTTGCGCGTAGCGCGGACAGACTCAAGTGCAGAGCTCTCGGATCGACATGCACGGAAGCCGAATCAGAATCCATAATCAGAGTCAAGGGGCAGGCGAGGGTCAGGCGATCAGCAAACGTAGTAGAAAGGGCTAGGCAAAGAACATGGTCAGGAAGAAACAGGCAAAGGGTCGAAGTCGGAATGGGTCTCTCGGTGACACGGTTCGCAGGGAAACAAGGAGGCAAAACAAGGTTCCGCGTCTGGGCTTCCTCGGCTTCCCTCTTTATAGTCGTTCCCATCAGGGAACGGCAGGTGTCGCAGAGGTGCCAGATGCGGAGAACGTGACATGAACTAAATTTAATTTAGGATTAGACACAATTGTCAGAATTAAAATCAACCTATTACGAAGGTAATTTATGACTAAAGCGGAGTGAAAAATTTGAAAAAGAGAGACAGAAAGTTATAAGGTGAAAAGCTACATTACAAGATTATAAATTACAACAAAATTTACTTCTCTTTACACTATTATGTAGCATTTGTTTTATGTACTGTACATGTACTGTATGTCACAAGAATGAAGCATTAGGTGTGCTCACTGATTCAGGGGACAACATAATCTGAACTGCACTGTCCTGCACTGAACACAATATAAAACAGGTAGCTATGTGTGGCCCGTGTACACTAGAAAAGAGTCACTTCTCCCTAGAGACTGTGAAATTACCTACCAAAGTATAACCCAGTGATTTGAGTTAGCAGGCAGAAAAAGTAATGTAAATATAGTTAGAATACACACATTTTCTGAACCGCTTGTCCCACACGGGGTCGTGGAGCCTACCCGGCAACACAGGGCGTAAGGCCGGAGGGGGAGGGGACACACCCAGGATAGGACGCCAGTCCATCGCAAGGCACCCCAAGCAGGACTTGAACCCCAGACCCACCGGAGAGCAGGACCCAGTCCAACCCACTGCGCCACCGTGCCCCTGTATTAGTTAGAATACACAAATAACTAATGAGTTACCAAGTTTTAAAAATTTTTTTTTTTTCTAATTTTTTCTCTACATGACTCTGCCCACAAATGTAAAGAATGAGGATGAAAACCAGGAGGAAAAAGCAAGGAAAGAGGAAGGAGAAATCGTGCAGGACTCAGAGTGTAAAAAAAAAAGCAGCAGCACTGCAGAGAAAGGCAAAAGATAATTCTTTTTAGACTGCACTTGAATGCTGTTTTTCATGTTGCCCCCTTGCCCAGGTCTTCTAAGGAAAAGACATTCAGTAGCTTAGTGGGAAACCTAGAAAAATAAATGTGAAAAGTAATGCTGGAATTAAAAAAAGTGCTCAGCAGCTGATGAAGCAATCAGCTTCACAGGTGATAACTTAGTTATTTTTTTTAATTGACTTATTGATTCATTATTGCTTGTCGATTGTTCTAATGCGTACATAGAGTCATTTGGAGACATTCCTAGAGATACAGCGCATGAAGCAGGGTGCACCCTGTATCTAGCATTATAAATCACCTTGGGTGAAAAGGTGTGGGCTAAATACTACATATTGCAAAGTGTTTATTGCAAAGTGTTGCTTTGGAAAAAAAATGTTGTACATGTACACCTTGGATGAGATGCAACGATTACAAGGCAATCACACACACTCTTTTACACATACATTAAGTACTATTTAGAGTCACTAATACATCTGAATCACACACGAGGAGACAAAGAAAACACAGGAAACATAAGCAGCACATGTAAACTTAATAACGGGTGGCACGGTAGCACAGTGAGTAGCACTGCTGTGTCACAGCACCTGGGTGGTGTGAGAGAACGTGGGTTCGATCCCTGCTCAGTCTGTGTGGAGTTTGCATGTTTTCCCTGTGTGTTGTGTGGGTTTCCTGTGGGTGCTCTGGTTTTCTCTCACACTCCAAAGACATGCTGTTCAGGATTCCCCTTAGTATGTGAGTGTCACAGAGTGAGTGTGTTTCACTGATGCATGGATGAGTAACCCCTTGTAAGTAGTGTATCTAGCAATGTAGTCACCTTGGTGAATAAGGTGTGTGGGCTAGTAACACTACGTAGTATCCATTTTAAGTCACTTTGGACAAAAGCGTTTGTTAAGTGAATAAATGTAATAAACCTGTGGCTGGATCTCAGCTTTAGCGGTGGCTTGTATTTGCCTTTATGTTTATTGTGCATTGACTTATTTATTACTGATTGAAAGATAAGCTCTTTTCTTGTCTTGCTTTTTTGGCTTTATCTGGCCACACTGTCCATAAAGATGACACACTTGCTTTTAACAACATGTCATCCTTTTTTAATCAAATTATGAAAATGGCACACAAAAAAAGGATGAGCTGTAACTACTCCCTAAAGAAATTTCTCATTCTGAGGTGAAGGATGTAACTTGACATTGCTTTGCATAAAGGTACCCCAAAGACCGTAAGAGACTCGTTAAGCAGCACTTCCCTAACCATAATTAATCTGAAAAAGCTGTGCTCAATTCAGCAGGTCAGTCTAAGTGGATCTTCTGAGAGGTACTTTGGATAACATATCCAGACATCAGCATGACTGATAGACTAGTTATCCAGGGCTTTTATACATCAGATAAAAATTGCACAGTAAAACAGCCTGACCTGTGGTCAGAGTTCATAGAATGGTATCAGAAATGACCCTTCTGTCTGGACCAACCTCTATGTTGCTATGGATACATGCATTCTTATCAGAGCCACTATATAAAGAGCCTCAAGACAGAAACTCAGGCTTGAATGGATTCAGTGTATTGTAAATGTGTTTCCACTATATGCTATTTAGTCAAATTTATGTATTTAATGTAGGTCATATGTATATATGCGCACACACACACACACATGCACACGCACATACTGTATATGCTGTACAGTTTCAACACTATGCTCCAATGTGCAACCTACAGTGCACATTCACACATACAGGCTACATACACACATACTGAACTAGACAAAGACTAATACAAACATGATTACAGATAGCACATGACAGTTAGCAATGCTGCAGACAAGAACACAGTACAATGCAGACAGAACAGAACAAATGGCAGAAACACAGTACCATGCAGACATAACACAATTAAATGACTAAGCATAGAAAACAGTACGCATTGGCTTGTAACATAAAGTGACATTAGAGTACAGTGATTGTCAGTTGGCTAGAGAACATATTGTACATAGGTATGATTTTGCACAAAATGGGAAAATACTTGACTGTAGTAGAACAGCATCTATTACATATTGCACAAATGTAGTATGATGTTGCTCAAAAGATATAAAAAGACATATTGCACATGGATATGATGTTGCACAAAAGATATAAAGAAACATACTGCACATGGGTGTAATGTTGCACAAAGTAGGTGTAAGAGACGAGGCAGGAGACAGGAGATACAGTCGCCCGTTGCTGTGGGCTTTTATTTGCCCTTAAAGAGGGGAGAAGGAAGGACACGGGAAAGGGGGACCAGGGAACAGGTAGGGAGAGGTTTCGTGCTGGTCAGGGGGGCTGGGCTGCTGTGGTTGCTTTGCCCCCGTCTCAGCCCCCTCCCCGGGCGGCCTTGGCGTGCTACAGTAGGAGTAAAAAGTTCAGTTTACATTGAGGTTATGGAAGGGTGTTTAGAATCTTTGTGGCTGCCAGGAAAAAGCTTTTTTGGTGTCTGGTAGTCCTTGTTTTGATCAGTCTGTATCGCCTGGCAGAGGGAAGGAGTCTGAACAGACTGTGAGCAGGGTGTGAGGGGTCCCTTACGATTTTCCCAGCCCGTTTCCTGACACGGGACGTGTACAGGTCCTGGAGAGAGGGCAGGTTGGTCCCAATAATACACTCTGCTTACTTAACTAGTCTGTGAAGTAGGTGCTTGTCCAATTGGGTGGCAGAGCCGAACCAGACAGTGACAGATGAACACAGTATGGATTCAGTGGTGGGCCTGTAGAATTGGCACAGCAGTTCCTTGGGCAGGTTGTGCTTCCTTAGTTGGTGGAGAAAGTATATCCTCTGCTGGGCTTTCTTGGTTATGTTAGTGGTGTTCTCCCACTTCAAGTCTTTGCAGATGGTAGTGCCAAAGACCTTGAAGGAATCAATGCTGGACACAGTAAAATTTTGGATAGTGAGTGGTGGCAAGGGAGTAGGTACTTTTTTAAAGTCAACTGTCACCTCCACTCACATAGTTTGTATACAGTGGAACAAAATGTCGTTTCTCCGGAGACCATGGTGCAAGACAGAACAGGAGAACAAGACAATACATAAATACACAGGACAGGATGTGGATGTGGACATGGACTGTGAACTGTAGGCAGTTTGCAGTGTATGGAGTCATGCTGGGTACACTGTTTGACTGTGCCAGGTGAGCATTGGGAGGCAGCAGGGTGTTGAGTAATCTGACTGCCTGAGGGAAGAAACTGTTGTGGAGTCTGCTAGTGGTGGCATGGATGCTCCTGTACCTTCTGCCAGATGGCAAAAGGGCGAAGAGTCCATGGGAGGGGTGAGAGGGGTCGTCCACAATGCTGGTAACTTTGCAGATGAGGCGGTTTTTGTATGAGGTGTTGATAGTGGGTAGAGGGACTCCGATGATCTTTTCAGCTGTTCTCACATCTCGCTGTAGGGTCTTGCGGTCAGAGACTGTGCAGCTCCTGTACCACACGGTGAGACAGCTGGTCAGGATGCTCTATTTTTACCTCTGTAGAAGGTAGTGAGGATGGAAGGGGGGAGTTTGGCTCTCTTCAGTCTCCGCAAGAAGTGAAGACGCTGCTGGGCCTTCTTGGGTAGCCAGGTGGTGTTGAGAGTCCAGGAGAAGTCCTCCATCATGTGCACACCAAGAAACTTGGAGCTTTTGACTCTCTCCACAGTTGTTCCATTGATGTGCAGAGGTGAGTGGTATAGTCGGGTCCTCCTCAAATCAATCTTCTGTTTAGTCTTATCAACATTAAGAGACAGATTGTTGCTGTCTTTACACCATTTTGCGAGCTGGTTCACCTTCTCTCTGTATGCTGACTCATCATTGTTGCTGATGAGGCCCACAACTGTAGTGTATTCATAAAACTTGATATAATTTTGAACTGTGCTTTGCAGCACAGTCATGAGTCAGTAAAGTAGACAGCAGTGGACTGAGCACACAACCCTGGGGAGCGCTGGTGTTCGATGCGGTGGTGCTGGAGGTGGAGTTGCAGATCCTGACGCACTGGGGTCTCCCAGTCAAAAAGTCCAGGATCCAGTTGCAGAGGGAGGTGGTCAGACACAGAAGGCTCAGCTTAGTTATCAATTTCTGAGGGATGATTGTGTTGAATGCTGAACTAAAGTTGATGAAAAGCATCCTTACATAGTTGTTCTTTTTGTCCAGATGGGTCAGAGAAAGGTGGGTGGTAGATATGGCATCCTCTGTTGAACGGCTGGGAAGGTAGGCATAGTGGAATGGGTCCATTGTGGTGGGAAGACTGCTCTTTATGTGTTTCATGACTAGCTGCTTGAAGCACTTCATAATAGGTGTGAGTGCAAATGGCCAGTAGTCATTCAAACAGGACAAAGATGATTTCTTCAGCACAGGGATGATGATGGTAGTCTTGAAGCAGACAGGGACAACTGCCTGGCTCAAGGAAATGTTGAAGATGTCCGTGAAGACATCTGCAAGCTGAACAGTACATTCCCTGAGTACCCAGCCAGGTATGTTGTTAGGATCTGTAGCTTTCTGTGTGTTAACTCTGGACAGAATCTTCCTGACATCTACTGCAGACAGAAAAAGTACCTGGTCAATGGGAGTTGGGGTGGTCTTACCTGCTGGCATGTTGTTCTGTGCTTCGAACCATGCATACAAATCATTTAACAAGTCTGGGAATGAGGCGTCACCATCGCAGACAAGGGATGTAGCTTTGTAATCTGTGATGGCCTGAATGCCTTGCCACCTTGCGCTTTGTGTCCTTGAAATTTAGGAAATGGTGGATTCTTCCTGCATAGTTGCACCTCGCCTCTTTGATAGCCTGAGACAGATTGGCCCTTGTTGTGTGGTAGGCTGTCTTGTTGCCAGACCTGAAGGCAGTGTCTCGGGTTTTCAGCAGTGAGCCCACCTCAGCAGTTATTCATGGTTTCTGGTTTGCACAAGTGGTGATAGTCTTAAAGGAAGTCACGTCATTTATGTGTAGCGCCACCCTCCGTTTCACCTGACTATGAGGGTGGTGCCCTGGGTTCTGTTCTAACTAAAATATTACAACCAAATCAAGTATTTCAGCAACAGAACAAACATTTATTAAATTCTCCAAACATCTGGTAATTAAACTCAAACAAATATTCAAAATTATTATCCAGCACACAGAGTCCCTAAAATCCCATCAGTCAAGCAAATGCAAATAATCAAAACATAAAGAAAACACAAACGTCACAAATTAATACACTCTAATATTACAAACAACGAATGACCTCACCACTACACTTCAACACACAACGGGCTCTAGAAGTTTCCTGCAGAACCTTCTTGCACGCAGACATTGCGCGATTAGTGCCTCGAATACTCTGGAGTATTTCAAACATGTGTAAAACACCCCTCGTTGCAGGCCTGATCGCAGCTTGTGTACGTTGAGACCCAAAATTAATGGTCACTCTTCCGGGTACAGAGTAAAAAGACCGCAGTTTACCGTGTCAGCCATCTACTTGCGTTCAGGGCAGGTTTCTCCAGCAATGCTCGAGAAATTTTGCGCATTGCCGGTAGCACAAAGCGCTATCGGGTTCGCCTCAGTCCTCCTCCGCCATTCTCGCAGCTCGACACGACAGGCTGAAAACTCGTTGTTTCTTCACGGACTGTCTGGACCATGAGTACACCACGGAACTTAAACCTCTGTAATACGCAATCAACGCGAAATAATATTTTGCCCCTTTGGTTGTTCTTCGAGCAACCAGGAATATATCACCTCACACTCTGGAGCATTCTCTCTAGAAGACCTCCTTCTCTCTCTCTCTCCAGACCCTTCTCTAAAAGTCTAGAAACTTTTCCCATTCATTCCACCCCTCTTTTCTCTCATTGGCTCTGCCGCAAACTGAAACCCAATAAATTTACAATACATGCAAAACTGACATAATGGGTAGGTTGCACCTGTTCCAACACATGTTGGTATGGCTTCAACCAAACTATAAATCAATTTTATGAAGCTTTATTTAAACCTTCAAAATGAACACACAAACTAGTAGCACTACAGGGCTACAAATGCACTTGCTGATGTAGCCAGCCACTGTTTCTGTGTATTCCTCCAGGTCTGTGGTGTTATGGTGTGTAGCAGCCTCTCTGAGCATATTCCACTCTGTGTTTTCAAAGCAGTCCTTAAGTGCTGAGATGGCTCCCTCAGACCAGGTTCTCACCTGTTTCAGAACTGGTTTGGCACGTTTCAGGAGTGGTCTGTATGCTGGGATTAGCATAACAGTGATCTTCGAGTAGCCGAGGTGAGGGCGAGGTGCAACCTTGTAAGCACCATGAATGTTTGTGTAAACAAGGTCTAAAATGTTTGTACCATGGGTTGCAAAGTCAGCATGCTGGTGGAATTTTGGCAGTACTAATCCCAGATTTGCGTGGTTAAAGTCTCCAGTAAGAATGAAAAATCCGTTGGGATGTGCTGTCTGTAAATTTCTGACGGCCCTGTAGAGTTTGCTTAGCGCTTCCCTTGCGTTAGCGCCAGGTGGAATGTACACCACGACAATGAGCACGACAGTAAACTCTTTGGGCAGGTAGTATGGCCTGCACTTAATGATTATAAACTCCACCAGTGACGAACAGAAGCTAGAGACCACAACAGCATTCCTGCACCATTTGTTGTTTGTGTAAACACACAGACCACTGCCACAAGTCTCACCAGACAGTGCTGCTATCCTGTCGACGCGATGTGCAGTTAGCCTGGTTAGCTGAATGGCTGCATTCCGAGTGCCGTCGTTGAGCCATGTTTATGTAAAAATGAGAACACAGCAGTCCCTGACTTCGCACTGGGTAGTCAGCTGTAGTCTGAGGAAGTCCGCCTTATTGTTGAGAGAGTGAACATTAGAGAGGAGAATGGATGGTAAAGCCTGGTGGCTAGGGTGAGCCTTTAGCCTAGGACATATGCCAGCTCACTTACCCTGCTTCTGCTGCCTTGCACACCGTTTCCGGCGCCCTCTATTCCAGCCCTCGGCATCAAGCGATCTCGCAGTCCTAAGGCCTGGTTTGCGTAGCAGCCCGAGGTCGCGTAGCTCTTCCCAAAGTCCATCGTTTTTTCACCCTGAGCTTTGTTTTCCAATATTCAGCAGAAGCTGGTGATGCTAGACATGTTCACCAGTGCTTCCGATGCACATGTCTAGTAAGAGCTTCCCAATTCGTGTTAGATTACACATAACATGCATCATATTTGATGACCTGAAGTGGCCGCTGCATGCTACCGCGCCGTGATCTTGAGAGTCATCTATATGTACATATATATGTACTTACAGTATATATACATCATCACACCCTGGGCAGTGGTCTCAGCTGGCCCACTAAACCATGTGAGGAGGTGATGCTAATATTCGCATCGCTGGGCACATGAATGTCCATGATAAGGTCACCGGCCAGGGTGGAAGGGACCCATATAGGTCTCAACGGCCGAGTGGCTGAGACCAGGGCACACCATCAGTTAATTGTGGACTACAATTGTACCCTACCAGCTATGGTTGAAATAGCGGAAGGGCTGACCTCTTTACCTTTGGTCAGCAGTCTGCCTAGGAGAGAGAAACTCAGACACAAAACCTATGGACCAAGGACTTCATTGCCACAGTTCCAGCTTGCTAAGCCATGGGAGATGAACCTCGGGTTTAAAGGGTGGGATCAGTTCTGCGCACTCTTATTCCACCTCAAAGCTTCTTTGTGCAGGCTTTGGGATACATCTACGAGCTCCATTTAAGTTCTGCAGTCCATTGAAATCCTGCAAGTCCTGTAGCAATGGAAAAGGAGGCAAAAACAGCAGGTGGAACATGTCACTGGAAGCCGCAGTCCCAACTCTGCATACAGGTCGTTCAGGTGTATGGGTCGTTTGATGTTGACCTGGAGATGACATCGTCACCTGGCAGCACCCTGAGCGACTGAGTAGCTCTTTTTAGGGATAGCACTGCTTTCTCCTCTCAGAGATGGGCCTAGAAAAGGTGGCCCAAACAAAGCTCATCTCCTAAACACCCAGTTTACCACTTACCGCGGCCGACGGACATCTTAAACTACGGTTAAAATGCTGTAAAGAAAAATCATATTCCATTCAGAGGTGGAAAGGGACTCAGGTTCGTTTGTTGGAACATTAGAACCATGCTGGACTTAAAAGACAGTAATCACCCAGATCGTCGCTCTGCCTTAGTCGCACTCAAACTTGCCAGGCTGGATGTACACATAGCTGCTACAGAAAGTCCCTGCCAGTGACAAAGTAGTCATCCTTGGTGACTTCAATGAGTGGGCCACGACTCTGAAGCCTGGAAAGGCGTGCTTGGTAAGCATGGTGTAGGAAAATGTAACAGCGCCTACTTCTTTAATTCTGTGCTGAACAACAGCTTTCTGTCACCAACACCATTTTCCAGCAGCAGAAGAGTCTGAAAACCAACTGGATGCATCCTCTGTGAAACACTGGCACCTGATAGACTCATCCTAGTGCACCAATGCGATCTAAAAGATGTCCGACATACCAAAGCGATGCAAAGCACAGACTGTCATACCATCTTGTCTTCTGCAAGCTTTGCTTTCATTCTCAGCCTAAGCTAAGGAAAGGAGGCACTCCAAGGAAAAAACTGAAAATAAACCGCCTCCAGACTGCTGAAGTTAAGGCACAGTTTGAGGAGAGCCTACAATTAAGACTCAAAGATTTTAGTTGCGCTGATGATTCACTTCCAGAAACTTTTTGGAATCATATTAAGACTATCATCTTACAGACTTTCGAGGAAGTTCTTGGCTTCTGCACAAAGAAAAACAGAGATTGGTTTGACGAAAATGACCAAGAGGTTCAGGCAGTGTTGGCAAAGAAGAGGTCAGCACATTAAGCCCATCTTTCGAATGCATCCTGTCCAGAGAAAAAGATAGCCTTCCATCTTGAATGCAGCACCCTCCAGCAAAAGTTTAGAGACATCCAAAAATGTATAGTGGACAAACCTCACAGCCAAAACTCAGCTTTGCACTGACACAAACAACTACAGGGGTTTTTATGAAGCCTTGAAAGCGGTCTACGGACCATCCTACCAGGTACAGAGCCAGCTGAGGAGTGCTGAATGGAAAGAGCTGCTGACAGACAAAAAATCTATACTCTGTCGCTGGAGCAAGCACTTTCACACCCTCTTTAGCACTAATTGCACAGTGCAAGATTCAGTGCTGGACTGCATTCCCCAGCAACCAGTGAAGCATGAGCTGGATGAACCATCAACACTATAAGAGACTGTGAAGGCCATAAAGCAGCTGAAACGTGGCAAGGCTGCAGGAGTCAATGGTATTCCACCTGATATCTGGAAGGATGGTGGCCCAGTGCTACACGTCAGACTTCACAAGCTTTTCGTCAGCTGCTGGAAACAGGGAAAACTCCCCCAAGTCTATGAAACACAGTCATCATCACCCTGTATAAGAACAAGGGGGAGAAGTCAGACTGTTTGAGTTATCGTGAATAACCCTTCTTTCCATTGGTGGCAAAATCTTTGCAAGAATATTGCTGAACAGGCTGATATCAACTGCTGCTGAGGAACACCTCCCTGAGAGCCAATGTGCATTCAGATCTAATCACAGCATGAACAACATGGTGTTTGTTCTCAGACAGATCCAAAAGAAGTGTCAGGAGCAAAACAAAGGACTGTACGTCACCTTTGTCGACCAAAACGTTTGATGGCATGAGCAGGAGCAGTCTCTGGTTAATCCTGGAAAAGCTAGGATGCCTGCCTAAGTTCCCAGACATGATCATGCAGCTCTATGAGGGTCAACTCAGCCAGCTCAGACAAGGAATCGGCATCTCACAGCCTTTTCCAATCGCAAATGGTGTAAAAAAAGGTTGCGTCCTTGCTCCCATCCTGTCCATCCTGTTCTTTGGTATGATGCTTCAGCAGGCTGTCCGAGACATCAATGACAACAACGCAGTTTTCATTCACTTCTGTGCTGATGGCAGCCTATTCAACCTGAGGCGACTGCAAGCTCACACCAAGAGTATTGAACTGCTGATCCGTGAGCTTCTGTTTGCTGATGATGCTGACCTTGTTGCTCACTCTGAATCTGCCTTGCAGCGCATAACATCTTACTTTACACAGGCTGCTCAGCTCTTCAGATTGGAGGTCAGCCTCAAAAAGACAGAAGTCTTCCATCAATCTACACTTAAAGAAGAGTACAAGCCCCCCAGCATCTTCATCGAGCAGACAGTGCTAAAAGAAGTCAAACAGTTTTGCTATCTAGGGTGTGTGATATCCTCTGATGCCAAGATTGACAAAGAGGTGGACACCAGACTGCACAGACCAGAACAACAAAAATTTGAAAGGAGACACGAAAGTCAGGGTGTACAAAGCCATTGTTCTGACCACCCTGCTGTATGGCTCTGAGTCATGAGTCACCTACTGCCACCACCTGTGACTCCTTGAGCACTTTCATCAGCGCTATCTCTGTGCCATTCTGAACATCCACTGGACGGACTATGTCACCAGCATCAAAGTCCTTCACAGAGCAGAGTGCACCAGTATAGAGGCCATGCTCCTTAGGATACAGTTGCACTGGTCAGGGCATGTTTCCAGGATGGATGACTACTGCCTGCCCAAGATCCGCCCTTACAGTGAACTGTTAACAGGCTGTTGAGACCATGGGGCACCACTGAAACGGTACAAGGACACTTTGAAAAAGTCCTTCATATACTGCAGCAAAAATTATTGTCAGTGGACATCCCTGGTCACCGACCGGGACATGCGGCAGCAGACGCTTCAGCAGGCCCCTGCACAGTCCGAGATGAACCACAGGGCCAGCGTGGAGGAGAAGAGAAGAAGGTGAAAGAACCCTATTCCCTCAGTGCCAACTATAAATTAGTCCTCTCCATGCAGCCATTATGGCAGGTCTGCCTGGCTTGCATCGGCTTTCTCAGCCATCGGCGTGCTTGCAGCAGATGTGGATTCCAAGCAAACAACGTCAGCAACCACTTGTCCTGAGCTGGTCGCGGCCTACCCGGCAACAGAGGGCTCAAGGCCAAGGGGAGAGGGGACACACCCAGGACAGGATGCCAGTCCATCGCAAGGTACCCCAAGCAGGGCTTGAACCCCAGACCTGCCACACAGCGGACACCGGTCAAACTTGCCCCTCCCCCTGTCGACATGGATTCTACCTTCCTAATTCTTCGTTTGCAAAGTCAAGCCATATATATATGAGAAACACCAATGTATAATTGCTGTTTGTATTAACGCTGAAGTTTAATGCTTTGCGTGGGCATCTTAGTATGTACACAGTTATTGGAGCAAGGTGGTTATTGGTGTCCCAAGAAGATCATCCAGCGGGAGCAGAGGGAGATATGCTGTAAAGGTAAGCTACCAAAAACAGCTGCAACTGAACTGAATGTGGTTCTCAGTTATTTATGCTCTCAGGACAAACCGGTTCAGTTTTACTAGCAACATGGGGATGGTCTGAAAACCATACTCCCACGTTTTCTGAAATGCTCCAAAATTCTTGAATTGTACTACATATGGTCATCATATATCTGAGTAAATGAATAAGAAAATACCAAAAATGGGCTTATTATTTATCTTCTTTTGTGTTCAAAGATGTATCACAACCACGCCTGCACCTCAACCAGCAGCACCTGACTCCAGTTAAGTACTTGACTTCATTGAAACACTTAGCCATAAAAACCACCACTCGTGCACGTTCCACCTGTGGAATTTCATACAGACAACTGTCCTCCTTGTGTTTATGTCCTGGTCTCCGTCATCCCTGGTTCCTGTTTCTCGTTCCCTGGCTTCTGACCATTTGCCTCGCCCTCTGACTTTGTCTACGGATTTTCACTCCCACTCTCACCCGCCGATCGACCAACTCTTTGCCTGTCCCCAACAACAAGCACTCTCTTGATCCCTCAGTTTCAGATAACCTCTCCTGCACTTGGGTCCAACCTTCTCCATGTCCGCTATTCCATGTGACAATATCACAAATGATTTTATAAAATAAAACACAAAGGAAACAATTTTGCATATGCGACTTACAACCACCAAGTAACATCCCATTAATCTTAGTATGTGTTTTTTTTTAATTCAAACCTTTTGCTTAATGTCTAATGACAACCAGTCCATCTGCAGTATTAAAGCGCTGGCTTGCCAAGTTGCCACAAAGCACAATATTTTTTATTGTTTTGAGCCCTCTCAGTGCTTGGATGTCTAGCAACGGTTCTATTTCACTCACCCAATTTTTAGTTTGTGGTTTCCTTCAAATCACCTTTAATTTAAAACGTGCGAAAAAGCGAGTGTTCTAGTGATGCTGAAAAGAAAAAGTGGATGACAGTAAGTTTAGAAATAAAAGAGAAAATAACAGTGCAGCCTGAAAATTCAACTGTACTACATTTAAATTATTCTACATTAGTATTATGTTTGTCATATTTCCTATGGCTGAATGGGAAGGAGAAAATTTCTTTCACATGGTACATTTAGCACATTGGCTAGCATTTTCGTAAGTTAAACTTAAAAATTAAACATATTAAGTCAGTGGTCTTCTCACAAAGGGGACTGGTCATAATGTTTCTTAGCATATAAGACTGAACCCGTTCTGAGAAATGGACACAAAATTAATTGGACGAATCTCTTGAAGTTTCAGCCTTTACTTCTGAATTTCTTCTGGATTGACAAAACAACCCAGCACTGAGCTCTGCAGTTGTAGAACCATATTCTACGTTGACAAAGTATATCCCAATTCTTCTTATTAGTGTTTCAGCATTGATCCTCTCCTGTAACCATATCAGCTCTATACTTGTCAAAAAAGTCTTCAGACACCAGAAACTTTTTAGCAGCATGACATTGGACCTGTCACGTTTGGTTCCGGAAGGAAGCGGCGGACCCAAGTGCAGAGCGGTATTCGTGGTGTATTCAGGGAAATCCAAGAGAGGTAGTCAAAAAACAGGCAATTGGTTTTCAAGGTGCAAACGCCATTACATGGAGAATCCCAAAGGCAAGGTCGGTACACAGGCAAGAGGTCGATGATCATAAAGAGGTACAGGATCGTGGGAACAAGGGACGGGATCGGCGTTAGGGAACAGGAAGTAGAAGAGCTAGGAGGTCGCAAACAACAAGGCTGAACAAGGTTCCGCATCAGCTGCTGGTCTGACGCAGCCTTTTATGCCCCAGTCTGCATTGTGTCCCAGGTGTTCCATGTCAGCTCGAGGGTGGGGGCATGGCAGGACTGTAGAAACTTGTTCTGCATTTGATTTATTAGGTTTTATCTGCAACAGATGAAGAGAACTTGTCAGTACTCACTTTTTCTGCTGTCTGAGATGTTGCACTATTGATCAAAGTTTCCCATCTATTCAGGCAGCCAAACACACACACACACACACACACACACACACACACACACACACACATTTCTGAACCGCTTGTCCCATACAGGGTCGCGGGGAACCGGAGCCTAACCTGGCAACACAGGGCGTAAGGCTGGAGGGGGAGGGGACACACCCAGGACGGGACACCAGTCCATTGCAAGGCACCCCAAGCAGGATTCAAACCCCAGACCCACCAGCAGGACCCAGTCCAACCCACTGCACCACCTCACCCCAGCAGCCAAACAATTTCTCTTTATTTCTGTTCTTCATCTTGGTTGTTCAGTGTACATAGTATGCAGCATGAGGATGAGCAACTGTCTATCAGTTATAATATACATCCTGCAGATCCACTGGGACACATTATCAATGATGTGACCTGGGGTCATTGGATGTTTTGGTTCTTTCAACATCAGGTGACCCAGCCGAGGTCGATCTTGTGACCCAGCAGCAACTGACCATGGGTCTGTCCTCTTAATCCAGAGCCACACAGTGACTCTCTTTGTGGCTTCAGTAGCTGATCTGTTGGCCTTTCTTTTTGCCTCCCCTGCGATGCTCAGCAACGTTAAAGCATCACACAGTGAGCACCTTGCAAACCCCCAACAGCCCACCTCAATTGGCACGCGGTTTGTTTGCCAGCCTTGTCTCCGACATTGCTCCACAAGCTCCTGGTACTTTAAATGTTTCCGTTCATTGCCTTCCTCCAGGTGCTATTCCCAGCATACTGTGAGCTCCAACATGATTATTTCCTTGGTATTCTCTAAAAAGATGATTATGTCCAGGGTCTTTCGGAGGAGACCTAAACCCGCTCTCTCTGTTGCCACTGTGCCCACCAATTCCTTCAATCTCAGGTGCAACTCCACTCCCTCTTTCTCTGCTCTCCATCTCTGGCCTGTTTGCACCTCAATGCCAGCTGCAGCCACCTTGTGGTCCATTGAGTCTCTGTACTGGAGCGCTTCTCTTTTATGTGCCACTATGAACTCTTCCTGAAAGCCTCAAAATAGGAGTTGCAAGATGTTACTTCTCCCGTACAGGGCCGCGTAACTGAGACTCCGAGGCAAGCTAAGCCATCTGCGGAGGTAGCTACTGATCTTCCTTTCCAGAGATTCAACTGTTGTTACAGAGACTGTGTATATTAACAGAGGCCAAAATTTTTCCAAGATTCTTGACTGGTTGTTCAGTGATTGGCAGGATGGTTGCTCTAGACAAAGAAAAATGGAACCTATCCACCACTTCTCCCATCTTCAGCACATGAGACCTTGACTTTGCTGGTTTAAAGCTCATCCCAGCCTACGTGATGAGCTTCTCTGAGCCATGAAGGATCAACTTGCTGCCAGGGACAGATGTATCAGTGACCTGTGAGATCATCCATGAATGCTGTTATGTGGGTCTGGCTGTAATAATCCAGGATGAGGTGTCTGATCTTGATGGGAACATAGTGTATGTGTTGAGCCAACTCTACTAGCTTGTGTGGTATGGATCCGTAAGTATTGGCAAGGTCCAGCCATGACACAACCAGGTCCCCTTTGCCTTCCCGAGCTTCTCTGATGATTTGTTTAACTATACCAGTGTACTCCAAACATCCAGGCATTCCAGGGATGCTACCCTTCCGCACCTGTGTCTATGTATGCATTCTTGAAGAGGAACTCCATCAGTTGACATGACAAGACACTGAAGAATATCTTGTACTCCACACTGAGAAGTGAAATGGCTGTAAACTGGTCAATATTCTTTGAGTTCTTTTCCTTGGGCATTGAAAAGCTCTCTGCGTACCTCCACTACTAAGCAATCTTTCCCCAGCACCATATCACCCTCAAGATTTTAAACAATTGGCAAAGAATTTCTGAGCAACGCCTGTAAACAATCTACAGCACTCCACTGGGTCCAGGGGCAGAGGCTGATCTTGCTCTTTTTAACCACCTCTTGAACCTCCCTCCAGCAGGGCTCTTTTGTAGCAAATTCAACAGTGAGGGGTGGTGGGCTAACAAAGACTTTATGGTAAATTTCTTGTCTGCATCACTGTGTCCTCTTGTTGGTAATCTTTGTCTTGTTAGAAAGCTCAGTGGCTTTAGTACTTTCATAACTGCACTTGGTGATGCTTTTGTAATTTCAGCAGTTTTCTCTCTTAGGGCCATAAAATATGAAACTGTCATGTCCCACGGGGTCACTGCCCCTCTTGGTCAGAGGCGGCGCCACTCAGTGCCGCTAGGGAAGAGCCACGTTCACCTCACAGTCTCACAGGGCACAGAGGTATAAAAGGAGCCAGCGGAGGAGAACCGATTGCAAATTCTTAATCAGCGGTTCCATTGTGCTCTCTTGGCGATTAGTAGTCTCTTGTTTCCTCAGTCTGTTTCCTAGGTGTTCATGTTCCAGTCCCGAGTGCCCGTCCTTGTCAGTTCCTGCCTCTTGTTCTCCAGTCCCGGTCCAGTGTTCCAGTCCGGTATTTCGTCACGTCTCGGGGTTGCAGTCATACTCACAGAGTAGCGTTTCACTGTTTACCGTAGTTCAAACATGGTGTGTGTTTCCTGTTTGACTTCCACTGAGTGTCTTACAGTATGCACAGTGCACTTTTAACATCACCCTGCACGTGAGGTCATTTTACGTTTCGTCCGTGTTCGGATGTAATAGCAACGTGCATCCATGTCGGATTCCCGTCCGGACGCTACAGAAACAGTACTGTGTTTTGAAAATGATAATAATTATAAGACTAAATAATTTCACCTGTGTATTTCAGTGTTGAAGAAGAGTGTGTAGTGGGAGGTTCTTCTTTTATATTGCCTCGTTCTGGTATAACAAGAAACCAACATGGCGGCACCCGCATAATAAAGCAGTATTAAAGAAATGTCTGTGTCGGAGCTTAAATATGAAGCGTCTTATAACCCCAAGAACACTACATGGTGGCAGCGGTGGGATAGAAAGGACCAGCGAACATACAGTCCCAGCGGAGGTACCAGCTAGTTGTAGGCTGTGAGTACGGCATTTTTTTCCGTATTGGAATTCACCGCGTGGCAGCAAGTGCACCGCCGCCGTAGGCGCATTCAAGCCGAAATCGCTTCATATTACTGTCGCCACTCAGCAATAATCGCCCGTACAAATGGCGTCGAGATATCCAGTTATGCAGTGGGATGCAGCTGATCTCGCAGAAGCGTTTAAGCTGTTCAAGCAGAAGATGCTGCTGGTGTGCGAGGATAATGGCATCGCGAACGGTCCCGATGTAGCGAGGAAGATTAAAATAGGGGTCGACGATGAAGGACTACAGAGACTGAATGCGTCCGGCTTGACTGACGACGAGCAGAAACGTCCCGAAAAATTATGGGAGTTATTTGAAAAGCAATTAAAGGTTGCTGTGAACTTCAGGATTCACAGATTAAGCTTAATGCAATATCGACAGTGGGAAAATGAAACCCTTGATGAGTTCGTCACTAGAGCCCGAGCACAAGCACAGTTATGTGAACTCTCCAAGGACGAAATGCAGGAGAGAATCGTAGAGCTTGTCATAATGAGCACGCCCATGGATAACTTCCGCAGAGAGCTGTTGGGAAAAGAAAAAGGCTTCACGCTTCAGGACATGCTCATGGAAGGCAGAAAACATGAAGCTGCACTCATCGGCACCCGGCAGTTACAGACTCTACAGGATAAGAGAATCGATCACATCGGGATGAAAAAGCCATGTGGCCGTTGTGGGCTACACCACAAACCCTGCACATGCCTGGCGTATAAGGATGTGTGCAAGGGCTGTGGGAAGAAGGGGCATTGGAAGAAGATGTGTCGATCTGAAAAAGGTAGAAAATGTAATGAGAGACGAAACAGGCCTGAGAAGAGAGATGGCAGGAGGAAAAAGGGTGCAAAGAAGGTTGACGCTGTGGGGGCAAGCAATGATTGCTCCAAGGCAACCGATGACAGCCCTAAGATGAATTTGCCGAAAAGTTTCATAGCATAGACATACACAGCATAGAGGTTCACACCCGAGATGAAGCCTATACAACAATTAAAATAAAATATCCTGGCTGCAACAAGTCAAAACTCATGAAACTAAAAATAGATCCGGGTGCACAAGGGAATGCACTCCCACTCCGTACCTTCCGACAGATGTATAGCAATATTGACCCGACAGAGGTCCTGAAACCGATGGGTATGATGAAGTTGACATCTTACAATGGTCACTCCATATCATGTTTTGGGAAGCTCCCCATGCAATGCAAATATGACACGTCCGGGTGGGTGAGTACAGAATTCCATGTCGTAGATGCTAATGGCCCAGTGTTACTCGGGTTACCAATGTGCACTGTCCTGAATTTGCTCACTTTCAAATGCCGTCTCGAATCCTTAGAAAAGGCTCCAATCAAAGTGAGCGCTACAGAGGATCTAGTAAAATTATACCCAACGCAGTTTGACATGATTGGTAAATTAGAAGGCCCAGCATGAATCATTTTGAAGGAAGATGCAGAGCCACACGTTGATTGCCCAAGAAAATTTAACATCAACCTTAAACCGAAAATTAAGGATGAGCTCTGTCGTATGGAGAAACAAGGGGTCATCAAGAAAGTGAGGGAACACACAGACTGGTGTTCCAGTATGGTATGCAGCCTCAAGAAAGACGGGTCACTCCGTTTGTGCCTGGACCCTAAGAGGCTTAATGAAGCGATCAAGAGATGTCCCACAAAACCCCTACATTAGAAGAGGTAAATCCTGAATTCCATGGAGCAAAGTGATTCAGCAAGCTCGATGCTAAAGCTGGGTACTGGAGTGTACAACTCGATGAACAATCGCAGGCACTTACTACATTCCGCACTCCCCTAGGGCGTTATTGCTTCACACGCCTACCTTTTGGCCTCAACATAAGCCAAGACATATTCCAGCAGCGCATGGACGAAATCTTGGAAGGCCTGGAAGGGTGTGTTGGAATTGCAGACGACATTTGTGTGTTTGGCAAGACAGAAGAAGAGCATGACAAACGCCTATTGTCACTCCTTGAAAGAGCGAAGGAGACAGGGCTGGTGTTCAATTCGGACAAGTGCTTCATAAAGCAGAGACGAATTGCATTCTTCGGGAATGTTTACAGCGAAGATGGACTCTCACCAGACCCATATAAGGTAAAAGATATAAAAAAAACATGCCTAGCCCACAGGACAAGGAAGATCTCCAACGCTTTCTAGGACTACTGACATACATGGGTTCCTTCATACCAAACTTGAGCCAGAAATCTGCAAGCCTGCGTGAGTTACTGAAAAGTGAAACGCCATACGACTGGTCGGAAGACCACCAACAAGCCTACGATATACTCAAAGATGCAATATCAGAGCATTCCAGTATGGCATACTTTGACACCACGACTTCAGTAACACTTGAAGTTGACGCCTTGCTGGAAGGACTGGGTGCGGCACTCCTACAAAATGGGCGCCCAGTGGCATTCGCGTCAAAGACCCTAACTCCTACTCAAGCTAATTATAGCAACATCGAACGGGAAATGCTTGCACTTGTGCATGGAATAGAGAGGTTCCATACTTACCTATATGGCCGGCATTTCTACATCAGCACAGATCATAAGCCCTTGGAGATGATCTGCAAGAAACCAATAATAACAGCCCCACCAAGACTGCAGCGCATGCGCCTCCGAATCCAAGGATATGACTTCACTGTCACATATAAGCCAGGGCATCTAATGGTTCTGACCGGCACGCTATCACGACTGCCAAACCCAGAGGACAACACCGCTATGGAGGTGGAACCAACTGTCCACGCAATCACCTTTGACCTCATAAACTTCAGCCTCGTGAAACAAAACGAGTTGAAGGTCGAGACTCCACAGTGCCCCGTCCTCAATGCACTTGCTGAGGTGGTGTACCAGGGATGGCCTGAGAAACTCACAGGGCTACCCAGTGATCTGCGAATATTCTGGCCATATCGAGACACAATCGGCATCGATAATGGCATCCTCTTTAAAGGAAAGCAAGTCATTATTCCAGAAAGAATGAGGCATGACATCCTTACACAGCTTCACAGGAGCCATCTTGGTATCGAGAAGACAAGACTGCTTGCGAGGGATTCAGTTTACTAGCCGAATATGAACAAGGATATAGAGAGGACTGTAAAGGCATGTCGATTCTATCAAGAGGATCAAGACCAAAACAGAAAAGAGCCAATGATCGAGAACGAGGTGCCACTGAAGGCATGGCAGACTATTGGGACAGACCTTTTTGAGATTGAAGGAAGGCAGTTTATCATCATCGCGGATTATTACTCAAAGTATCCTTTTGTAAAGGAACTACAAAGTCCGGTGACATCCAAGTCTGTCACAAACGTTTTTAAAGAGTTATGTAGTATGCTCGGAAGGCCTGACCAAATAAGATCTGACAACGGCCCACAATACTCAGCAACAGAATTCACTAACTTCTGCAAAGAATGGGGTATAACACACACAACATCGTCGCCCCACTATCCCCAATCCAACGGTTTTATTGAGCGCCAAGTCCGAACCGTGAAATCATGCATTAAAAAGTGCATAAAAGCCAGAGAAAGCATATCACAGGCTCTTCTCAACATTCGCGCCACTCCAGTTGACGATAAACTCCCGTCCCCTGCAGAAATGCTGTTTGGCAGAACTACTGCCACCCTTCTGCCATCACGAAAAGGAGATGCAGATGACAATGTCAAACACAGGCTCATGCAGAGAAATGAGACGATGAAGCACCAGTATGATGCCCATGCCAGGAAAGATCCACTTCCACCACTGTACCAAGGCCAAGAAGTGAGGGTCCTGGACGATTCTACGAAAACCTGGACTCCAGGGAAAGTCATAACTCAATGCCCGGAACCAAGGTCATATGTTGTTGAGACTTCCAGCAGCGCGTCCCTAAGGAGAAACAGGAGACGCTTGAGAGAAGCGCGCCTACCACCAAGTTCAACCACATCGCAAAGTGACACACCCCAGATCACTGATGATACCGCGCAAGAGTGCCCGGTTACCAAAACCGAGGTGGGAAATCACCCTGATGTGATCCGTACACTATCTGGCCGTACCATTAAGAAACCAGACAGATATCAATAAAGGAAAAGAACACAACACGATGAAGCGAACATCTCAACACGAGTACGACGGTCTGCCCTTAGGTAATTTTACTGATAATTTTTTAGAATATTTCGGTTCCATTGTGAAGACGTAAGAGGGCACGAACTCTTGCTGTCTTACGTTATGTATATTAGTTATGTTCACATTTTTTAGTTAGCAGTGTGACTTGGGGGGGAGACTAAGCTTGTATATTCCTTTTGTGAAAGTATCGTTATGTTGAGGGATATTATTGATGGGTCTTGCAGTTGTATATTCTAATTGAAAGATCTTTTCAAAGTTTGTAAGTAACTTTGTCTAATGTGATATTTGTTTTCGTTGTATAATGAGGGGGATGTAGTGGGAGGTTCTTCTTTTATATTGCCTCGTTCTGGTATAACAAGAAACCAACATGGCGGCACCCGCATAATAAAGCAGTATTAAAGAAATGTCTGTGTCGGAGCTTAAATATGAAGCGTCTTATAACCCCAAGAACACTACAGAGTGGTCATCTTTCTTGTTTTTCCAAGCCTCTGCTCTATCAACATTCTGGTAACATTCCTTCTGCTCATCACCTACCCAGACAGGTGTGAGCAGGTGTGACAATGAATTGACCACGACGAGCTCACAATGAAATGATGGGACTGGCTGTGGGGAAATTATTTCGGAGAAATTCTCTGCAATGCTTGGCCTGGACCCTGGCAGTCCATCAGAGAGCTCACTGTGTCAGTTTATTTCATGGATCTATGCAGTCTGCCACTAATCCTTTTCTAATGAGAAAGCTGCTCTGAGGAAAACTGGGTTTTAAACTGTTTGGACCAACAGTGCAGGCAGACATCCTTATTGTGTAGGAATTTATGCTCATTTATGTGAAACTAACAAGATTTATGAGAAATGAAGAAGTATATTTAATGAAAAATTTTGACAATATAAGTGGAAGAAACCATGAATATATGAGAATCTACATAAAGGCAAATTACTTAGGTTTTGAAGTTTGAATCGTAAGTCATTGGAGAAAAATAAATAAAATGCAAAAAGTTAATAGTGCATAAATGACAAAAGAATGTTTCATCCATCCATCCATCTTCCTCCGCTTATCCGGGACCGGGTCGCGGGGGCAGTAGTCTAAGCAGAGCCCCCCAGACTTCCCTCTCCCCGCAAACCTCCTCCAGCTCCTCTGGGGGAACCCCAAGGCGTTCCCAGGCCAGCTGGGAGACATAGTCTCTCCAACGTGCCCTGAGTCTGCCCCGAGGCCTCCTCCAGTGGGACATGCCCGGAACACCTCCCCAGGGGGACGTCCAGGAGGCATCCGGAACAGATGCCCGAGCCACCTCAACTGGCTCCTCTCGATGCGGAGGAGCAGCGGCTCTACTCCGAGCTCCTCCCGGGTGACCGAGCTCCTCACCCTATCCCTAAGGGTGCGCCCAGCCACTCTGCGGAGGAAACTCATTTCTGCCGCTTGTATCCGCGATCTCGTTCTTTTGGTCATGATCCAGAGTTCATGACCATAGGTGAGGGTAGGAATGTAGATCGACCGGTAAATTGAGAGCTTCGCCTTACGACTCGGCTCCCTCTTCACCACAACAGACCGGTACAATGACCGCATTACTGCGGATGCCGCACCGATCCGTCTGTCAACCTGCCGCTCCATTTTTCCCTCACTCGTGAACAAGACCCCTAGATACTTAAACTCCTCCACTTGAGGGAGGAGCTCCCCCGTAACTCGGAGGGGGCGATCCACCTTTTTCCGACTGAGAACCATGGCCTCGGATTTGGAGGTGCTGATTCTCATCCCCGCCGCTTCGCACTCGGCTGCAAACCTCCCCAGTGCACGCTGCAAGTCTTGACCTGATGAAGCCAACAGGACCACATCGTCCGCAAAAAGCAGAGACGAGATCTCGCGGCCACCAAAACAGACACCCTCCGTTCCCTGACTGCGCCTAGAAATTCTGTCCATAAAGATAATGAACAGAATCGGTGACAAAGGGCAGCCCTGGCGGAGTCCAACATGCACCGGGAACAGGTCTGACTTACTGCCGGCAATGCGAACCAAGCTCCTACTCCGGTCATACAGGGAACGAACAGCCCGTAGCAACGAGCCCCGAACCCCATAATCCCGAAGTACCCCCCACAGGATGCCACGAGGGACACGGTCGAATGCCTTCTCCAGGTCCACAAAACACATATGGACTGGTTGGGCAAACTCCCACGAACCCTCCAACACCCTAGTGAGGGTATAGAGCTGGTCCAGTGTTCCACGGCCAGGGCGAAAACCGCATTGCTCCTCCTGAATCTGAGGTTCGACTATCGGTCGGATTCTCCTTTCCAGTACCCTGGCATAGACTTTCCCAGGGAGGCTAAGGAGTGTGATCCCCCTGTAGTTGGAACACAATCTCCGGTCCCCCTTCTTAAAAAGAGGGACCACCACCCCGGTCTGCCAGTCCAGAGGCACCGTCCCTGAACTCCACGCGATGCTGCAGAGGCGTGTCAGCCAAGACAGCCCCACAACATCCAGAGACTTGAGAAACTCGGGGCAGATCTCATCCAACCCCGGAACCTTGCCACCGAGGAGTTTTTTGACTACCTCAGCAACTTCAGCCAGGGTAATGGACGAGTCCCCCTCCGAGTCCCCGGCCTCAGCTTCCTCTACGGAAGGCGTGTCGGAGGGATTGAGGAGATTCTCAAAGTACTCCTTCCACCGCCCGAGGACATCCTCAGTTGAGGTCAGCAGCGCACCACTTCCACTGTAAACAGTGTTCGTGGAACACCGCTTCCCCCCTCTTGAGTTGCTGGACGGTTTGCCAGAATCTCTTTGAGGCCGACCGAAAGTCTTCTTCCATGGCCTCACCGAACTCCTCCCAGGCCCGAGTTTTTGCCGCGGCGACTGCCAGAGCCGCGCTCCGTCCGGCCCGCTGGTACCCATCAGCTGCTTCAGGAGTCCTATGAGCCAGCCAGGCCCGATAGAACTCCTTCTTCAGCTTGACGGCATCCCTTACCTCCGGTGTCCACCACCGTGTTCGGGGATTGCCACCGCGACAGGCGCCGGAGACTTTATGGCCGCAGCTCCGAACCGCCGCCCCGACAATGGAGGCGCGGAACATAGTCCATTCAGACTCAATGTCCCCCACCTCCCTCGGGACCTGGTTGAAGCTCTGTCGGAGGTGGGAGTTGAAGATCTCTCTGACAGGCGCCTCCGCCAAACGTTCCCAACAGACCCTCACTATGCGTTTGGACCTGCCAGGTCTGTCCAGCTTTTCCCCCCGCCATCGAATCCAACTCACCACCAGGTGGTGATCAGTTGACAGCTCAGTCCCTCTCTTCACCCGAGTGTCCAAGACATATGGCCGAAGATCAGAAGAAACGACTACAAAGTCGATCATCGACCTCCGACCTAGGGTGTCCTGGTGCCAAGTGCACTGATGGACACCCTTATGCATGAACATGCTGTTCGTTATGGACAAACCGTGACTAGCACAGAAATCCAATAACAACTCACCGCTCGGGTTCAGATCAGGGAGGCCGTTGCTCCCAATCACGCCCCTCCAGGTGTCACTGTCGCTGCCCACGTGGGCGTTAAAGTCCCCCAGTAGAACGACAGAGTCCCCAGTGGGAGCGCTTTCCAGCACGCCCCCCAGGGACTCCAAAAAGGCCGGGTACTCTACACTGCCGCTAGGCGCATAAGCACAAACGACAGTGAGAGACCGTTCCCTGACCCGAAGGCGTAGGGAGACAACCCTCTCATTCACCGGGGTAGACTCCAACACATGGGGGCTGAACTGGGGGGCTATTAATAAGCCCACACCCGCCCGCCGCCTCTCACCCTGGGCAACGCCAGAATAGTGGAGAGTCCACCCTTGGTCGAGATGAGTGGTTCCAGAACCCAAGCTGTGAGTGGAAGTGAGCCCGACTATATCTAGACGGTATCTCTCAACCTCCTGCACTAGCTCAGGCTCTTTCCCCGCCAGTGAGGTGACATTCCAAGTCCCAAATGCCAGAGTTGGCGTCCGAGGTTTGGGTCGACCGGGCACTCGGCCCCGACCACTGCCCAAATCACAACGCACTGGCCCCTTATGTCCTCTCCGGCAGGTGGTGAGCCCACCGAAGAGTGGCTCCACGTCTTGGCTTCGCGCTGAGCCCGTCCAGGCCCCGTGGGCATAGACCTGGCCACCAGGCGCTCGCATGCAAGCCCCCCCTGCCAGGCCTGGCTCCAGGCTGGGGCCCCGGTGACCCCATACTGGGCGGGGTAAACGAGAACCTTGATTTAATAGTCATAAGGGGGTTTTTAACCGCGCTTTGTCTCGTCTGTCACCCAGGACCTGTTTGCTTTGGGAGACCCTACCAGGGGCATATAGCCCCAGGCAACATAGCTCCTGAGATCATTCAGGCACTCAAACCCCTCCACCACGTTAAGGTGGCGGTTCGCAGAGGGGATGTTTCATCGCTTCAGCTTTAGTTTATTTAGTTTAGTTTAGTTTATTTAGCTCCTCCGTGAATGCGGTTTTCGCCCTGGCCGTGGAACACTGGACCAGCTCTATACCCTCACTAGGGTGCTGGAGGGTTCGTGGGAGTTTGCCCAACCAGTCCATATGTGTTTTGTGGACCTGGAGAAGGCATTCGACTGTGTCCCTCGTGGCATCCTGTGGGAGGTACTTCGGGATTATGGGGTTCGGGGCTCGTTGCTACGGGCTGTTCGTTCCCTGTATGACCGGAGCAGGAGCTTGGTTCGCATTGCCGGCAGTAAGTCAGACCTGTTCCCGGTGCATGTTGGACTCCGCCAGGGCTGCCCTTTGTCACCGATTCTGTTCATTATCTTTATGGACAGAATTTCTAGGCGCAGCCAGGGAACGGAGGGTGTCTGTTTTGGTGGCCGCGAGATCTCGTCTCTGCTTTTTGCGGACGATGTGGTCCTGTTGGCTTCATCAGGTCAAGACTTGCAGCGTGCACTGGGGAGGTTTGCAGCCGAGTGCGAAGCGGCGGGGATGAGAATCAGCACCTCCAAATCCGAGGCCATGGTTATCAGTCGGAAAAAGGTGGATTGCCCCCTCCGGGTTAGGGGGGAGTTTCTCCCTCAAGTGGAGGAGTTTAAGTATCTCGGGGTCTTGTTCACGAGTGAGGGAAAAATGGAGCGGCAGGTTGACAGACGGATCGGTGCGGCGTCCGCAGTAATGCGGTCATTGTACCGGTCTGTTGTGGTGAAGAGGGAGCTGAGTCGTAAGGCGAAGCTGTCAATTTACCGGTCGATCTACGTTCCTACCCTCACCTATGGTCATGAACTCTGGATCATGACCGAAAGAATGAGATCGCGGATACAAGCGGCAGAAATGAGTTTCCTCCGCAGAGTGGCTGGGCGCACCCTTAGGGATAGGGTGAGGAGCTCGGTCACCTGGGAGGAGCTTGGAGTAGAGCCGCTGCTCCTCCGCATCGAGAGGAGCCAGTTGAGGTGGCTCGGGCATCTGTTCCGGATGCCTCCTGGACGCCTCCCTGGGGAGGTGTTCCGGGCTTGTCCCACTGGGAGGAGGCCTCGGGGCAGACCCAGGACACGTTGGAGAGACTGTCTCCCAGCTGGCCTGGGAACGCCTTGGGGTTCCCCCAGAGGAACTGGAGGAGGTGTGCGGGGAGAGGGAAGTCTGGAGGACTCTGCTCGGACTGCTGCCCCCGCGACCCGGCCCCGGATAAAAGCGGAGGAAGATGGATGGATGGATGGATAGTTTATTTAGTTTATTTTTGTCTTTTATGCAACAAGAGTATTTAACACTTTCAAAGTCTTTCTTCAGTTAAAAGAAGTACAGTGGAAACACTGCCTTTGAGCAATGTAAGACTGCTTGCTTCTTTGCACCTTAGTAGGCATAAACATCTTTTGTAATCACTGTACAAGAAGAGCAAGTATGAGCTTCGCAAAACCATCGCCAGCGCGAAACGGGAATACAGCAGGAAGGTGAACTGACACAAGACGCACATAGGCTGTGGCAGGGAATCCAAACTTTAACAGATTATTAACCACAGATGCGAAACGTTAACAGGTGCCGCTGCATCTCTCCCCGACCGACTGAACGCGTTTTATGGCCATTTCGAGCTTTTGAACAAAGACCCCCCTAGTACGAATCCCTATAGCACTAAATGATCCCAGTCTCACTGTCTCTGTGGCACAAGTGAGGAAAAAACTTTCAGCCAAGTCAACATCTGCAAAGCTGCTGGTCCGGACAAAATTTCAGGGCAAGTTTTAAAAACATGCAGTGAGCAACTGGCTGCTGTCTTCACAGACATATTTAACAGCTCCTTAAAAAGCTCAACTGTACCCACCTGTTTCAAAAACACCACCATTATCCCTGTTTCTAAGAAAAACAAAGTGAGCTGCCTTAATGACTATTGCCTAGTGGCACTGACCCACATTGCAATGAAATGCTTTGAGAGGCTGGTGCTGGGACACATTAAGGACACCATCCAAGACACTCTGGACCCACTGCAGATTGCCTACCGCCATAACAGATCCACTGAAGATGCAATATCAGATCCACTGAAGATACAATATCACACACCCTTCACAACACTCTGGCTCACCTGGACAATAAAAACTGCTATGCAAGACTATTATTTGTGGACAAGTATAGCTTGGCATTTAACACTGTCATCCCAACCAAGCTGATCCACAGACTACCAGGACTGGGACTGAGTGCCACATTGTGCAGTCGGATCCTGGATTTCCTCACCAACAGACTCCAGCATGTGCGGATTGGCAGTAATACCTCCTCTCCACTGATCCTCAACACTGGCACTCCACAGGGAAGCGTCCTGAGCCCGGTGCTGTATTCCTTGTTCACACATGACTGTGTGGCTAGTCACAGCTCCAACACCATCATAAAGTTTGCTGACAATAGCACCATTGTGGGTCTGATCACCAACAACGATGAGACAGCCTACAGAGAGGAAGTGAGGTTCCTGGCAGAGTGGTGCGAGGACAACAACCAGTCTCTCAATGTCACTAAAACTAAGGAGCTGGCGATTGACTTCAGGAAACAGGATACGGTTCATGTACCCATTTACATAGGAGGGGACATTGTAAAGAGGGTCAACAGCTTCAGATTCCTAGGGGTCACCCTCACTGCCAAACTCACATGGTCTGAGCACACAGCATCAACATCAGAAAGGTCCATCAGTGTCTTCACTTCCTCAGGTATCTGAAGAAAGCCAGAATGCCCACTACAGTCCTCACCACTTTCTACAGGTGTGCTGTGGAGTCCGTCCTCACAGGATGTATTACATCCTGGAGTGGCAGCTGCTCCATACAGCACAAGAAAGCCCTACAGAGGGTGGTCAAAACAGCTCAGGAAATCATCGGGACACAGCTACCAGCAGTCCAGAACACCTACACCACACGCTGCCTCAGAAAGATGATGCGCATCATGAAAGATCATAGTCACGCTTTACGGGCACTTTTCTTTTCTCTGCCTTCTGCAAAGTGGCTCAGGTCTATTTGAACCCGCACTGCTAAGTACAGGAACAGCTTTTACCCCAGTGCTGTACGAGTATACAACAGTCACCAATGTGCCACCTTTACTAACTAGAGTTGGACTGCTCCTTCCAAGCATATTGGTAAATTACACTGTCACTTTAAGCATTCGCATTCTCTCTCTCACGTTCTGACTTCTCTGGCTGTCTACTGGTATTATTGTTATTACTGTTACCGTTATTACTGTCATTGCTATTAGCATTACTCACTGTCATTGTTTAGTTTGTACAGTATTTGTATTGTCTCTGTCTTGTCCATAGTCTGTGGAGAAGCATTCAAGAAGAATTTCATGATACTTGTACATGGTACTTTTACCTATGACAATAAACTGGAAACTTGAAACTAGAGATCCAACAGGCTCAGTACTGCAGTAATGTTACTAAATATCCCAGTAATGCTTGCTTGTCTGTCTGCCTATGCATGGATGTATGTATCCATCCACCTGCAAACTGCAAGGAGACTAACCACAAAACTGCCTGCTGCTGCACTATGTAAAAACTACTCTGTTGAAGGAACCTGCTTACTATACATGTGCAAGTTCTATTATGGTAAAGCTTAAGTGTGATTTGTGTATGTGACCTGAAACTAACCCCGACAAGAGTAAACACAGCTGGGGTATACGCTCTGTGATGAGGGTACTTTAAACCAGTAACAATTGATTAAGGGGATATCTTGAAGGCAGTTGTGCCTGTAAAATATAATAGTGGAGTAGTGAGAACAGCACATCAGGAAACAGAGCCCCAAAGTTACGATCCGTGTCAAGATAAGAATCAAGCAGACTATAGTAGCCATTAGTCGACTGTCTTCTTTGTTTGTATCTGTTTTTCTTGCCTTACATCTGTGTTAAAGCGCTCTGTGTCACTGAGTGAGAAGAGCGCTCTTTAAAAATAAATTGAATTGAATTGAATTGAATAGTAGGCGCCACTGTGACTGAAGGACCATTAACCAAAATAGCCATAAGGCAAGAAAAACAAATTGTATAAAATTGCACATGTATGCAAAATTGTATAAAAGGTACTGTTTGCAAGTTGTCTGGCAGTTGCTCTGCACACCAACTCGGCTTTGTTACTCTGTAATAAAGTCTACTTGCATTTACAAACTACCTGAAGAGTCTGGTGTGTCGTCTCTGGAAACCATGACACTATCTGGGATTAGTAATGATTTGATAATTCATTCATTAATTCATTACTTTGTAATGAATACTGAATTAACTGTGAATCAGCTTTATATGTACATTAATAACACACATTCCCCTAAATTTCTTCTGAAGATCTACGATATCAGATCTCCATGATTAGTTTTAACTACATTACACTGGTGTAGCACGCCGAGGCGGCAGGGAAAGGGGGTGGAGATGGAAACAAAGCAGCCGCAGCCGAGGCTAATCACTTACCCTATTTCTTCCCCTGCGCACGGCAGTGAGAGAGAGAGCGCGAGATGGCAGAGGAGAGTCAATGGCAAGGCACATGAAAACGCACCAGAATGATCACCATCACCATCATGACTACGAATACGGGCAGAAGCACGAGTACAAGTGCAAGTACGACCCCGAACCCGAGCCCACGGACGATGTCGCCAAGACTGGGCCAAGCCCCCATTCCCGGTTCCCCCTTTTCCCTCCCTTTCCTTCTCCCCGACGTGGGAATAAATAAAACCCACGTCTCACAGACGAGCACAGTACCTGTCATCCTGTCTCGTCTGTTACAGTTACATTTTTTTTATTTAGCAGATGCTTTTCTCCACAGTGACTTCCAATGAACTCTACGTACCGTTATCAGCCCACACACCTTATTCACCAAAGTGACTTACACTGCTAGATTGCCACGCCCACACCTCCGGGCCGACACGGAACACCTGGGACGCAACGCAGACTACAGCATAAAAGGCTGCGTCAGACCACCAGCTGATGCGGAACCTTGATCTGCCTCCTCGTTAGCGACCTTCTCTAGCCATTTCCTGTTCCCGAACGCCTTCCCCGAACCCGTCCCTTGTTCCCCCGATCTACTGCCTCTTTCTGATCATCGACCTCTTGCCTGCGTACTGACCTCGCCTTTTGGATCCTCCCTGTTACGACGTTCGCACCTCGAAGACCCTTTGCCTGTTCTCTGACCTCCTCTCTTGGATTTCCCCGAAGACACCACGATTACTGCTCTGCACTTGGGTCCACCGCTTCCTTCAAGACCCGACCATGACATAGATAGACTACTTACAAAGGGTCACTCATCCATACATGAGTGAAACACACTCTCTCTGTCACTCACACACTAGATCTAAACTAGAACTAATATTTTTATGTGCACCATACAGAATATCTGGGGGGAAAAAAGAAAACCATATACAAGAATACAGAAATAAATATATATAAATATAAATATACCAAGCCTGTAGGATGGATTCCAAATCAACCTAGGAAACCACTGTTTAAAAACATAATAAAGGGACAATGTAAATATAAGTTGCAGCCCATCACTTTTGTGCTTGGAATGGTTTCTTTTGATGGGTTCTATAAGAACTGAAAGCTTTCTTCATTTATTCGTCTTAGAAACCCAAGAGAGGAGTGTGGCAGAACACTGCATTCACTTAAAACTGTTTCTTCAAAGATCACAAATGTGGCATGTTGTTTAGAGTACTGGATGTTCTCCAGAATCATGCACAGAAGTAAGCTATGCTTTCCAGCAGTAAATTTTCACATCCTAAAAATAAATTACTGATAAAATCACATATATGATCCCTTTTGACTGCTGTTGGAAGATGATTTAAACTTTTTTATGGTAAAAATTAAGTCTGGAAAAGAGGTGTATATTAATAAATGGAATAGAATCATAAAATGTGAATTGTATAATTTCCAAAAAGGTAACCATAACAACAAAACATTGTCCCCTCCAAGTCAATGAAATACAAAATTAAGAAAGCATTTTCATTGTAATCGATACAAACCACTCTGTACAAGTCTAACCTTGGCTTGACAACACTGGCTATTTTCAGTTTTGAAATTTAAAAGAATCAGTGAGAAAGAATTTAAATGTTCAGATCTGACAGGTCTAATGTCCCCTGAAAACCAGAGTTAAAATATATTTGTGCATTTTAGTCTGAAAAACCTTACAGCAAAGACAAAAAAAAGCAAAAAATGCATGTTATGGATCAGATAAAATAAACTGTAGTTACTGTGTTCTAGGCATCCATGCTTTTCTACTGCATTTCAATGTCTAGTGACATTTTTAATTAAGATGCAAAAAAAAAAAAAAATTGTAGCGTTCCCCCCCCCCCCCCCAGAGCTACTAGAAACCGACTCAGCAGATGGGGTAAAAGAAACGTGCTCTTGATTAGAAGCGTATGTGTCCCTCAGCCACAGTCTTAACAAAGATGCTTCAGAATCCCCCCGGGACTCCCCAGAATCCCACTCTTGAACACTGAACATAAATAGAACGACAACCAATTAGAAACCACACACAACTATGTACACACACATAAACACTAATGCCAACTATTTACACACTTACTCCCCTCAGCGCTGTTACATTACCCCCTTTAGCAGTTGTCCGTCCCGGCAACTGTCGGCCCCGAAAGCACAAAGTCCCTGAAGCACAGAGGCAACCTGCGCACCCTCCTGGATCTGTGCGGAGACGGTGAGCCCACTGGACCTGGTGGACTCGCTCCGGGAGGCCCCGGCACAGGTTCCTTGGGATGGTAAGGGGCGAGTCTATCACAGTGTAGAACCACCAGCCGACGCCCTGGCCCATTCGCACCCTGTAAACGATGTCTGACAGCCGATCCAGAATCTCGCAGGGACCCACCCAGCTGTCCGCGACCTTAGGGCAGAGCCCGTGTTTCCTCTGGGGATTGTATACCCACACCCAGTCTCCTGGGGCCAGGGGGCACCCACGACACTGCGTGTCGTATGCTTGCTTTATGCCGCCCCCCCCGCCTCCGTCAGATGGCGCCTGGCAAAAGCGTGTGCGGACTCCAAGCGCCGCCGCAGTTGCTGAAGGTACTCCGGACCCGCTTTACCCCCCAACTTCAGGCTCCAGCGGGCTGCCGAAAGCTAAGTCCACCGGAGTCCTCAGCTTGCGTCCGAATATGAGCAGGGCGGGGGTACAGCCCGTGGATTCCTGGATGGCAGAGTGGCACGCCCACAGGACCAGGGGCAGGTGTCTGTCCCAGTTGCGCTGATGTCGGGAGGTGAGCACAGAGAGCTGCGTGGTGAGTGTCTGGCTGAAATGTTCCACCAGACCGTCGCTTTGTGGATGAAGGGGCGTGGTGCATGTCTTCCGCACCCCCAGCCGGTCACACACCTCTTTCATGACTTGTGACTCAAAGTTCCTGCCTTGGTCACTGTGCAGCTCCTCCGGTGTCCCAAAACGGCAGAACATCTCCTCCACCAACTGGTCCACTGTGGTCGCGGCACTCTGGTCCGGTACTGCGTATGCCTCGTTCCACTTGGTGAAATAGTCCATGGCCACAAGCACATAGTGGTTCCCCTGATCAGTGTGGGGAAAAGGTCCCAGCACGTCCACACCCACATGCTCCATTGGGGTGCCTGACTGAAGTCGTTGCAGGGGGGCATGCGACCGGTCACTGGGGCCCTTACACACCGTGCAGGCATCGCAGCAGTGCACGAACAGCCACGTCTTGGCAACACCCCAGCCAGTGAAACCGCTGGCGCAGCCGGTGCAGCATCTTCACCACGCCGAAGTGCCCAATGCTGGTGGGACTGTGCACTCGCTGCAACACGTCTTCCCTGAGGCTAAGGGGGACGAGGAGCTGCCACAGGACTTGGCCTGGCACTGGCCCCTCCCAATGCCGATACAGCAGCCGCCCCCTCACTGCAAGGCTATCCCACTGTGAGCAGTACGACTTGACGGTGGGTCTGTGTGGGGCCACAGCAGTCCAGGGTGAGCACTGCCCCGACTGCAGGAAGCCCCACAGCACCGCCATCTCTGGATTGGCTTCCTGGGCCTGGTGGAACAGCTCTGTGTCGTCAGCGGATCCCCCATCGCTCACCGCATCCGCCACCAGCACAGTGCAGGTCTCGTCTGCAGTCGCTTGGCTCTCCTCCAGCCGAACGCAGTGCCTGCACGAGCCTGCGCGAGCCTGCGCTGCAGGGGCGCCGAGAAAGTGTGTCGGCATTGGCGTACAGGCGTCCTGGCCGGTGTTGGACCTCAAAGTCATACCCCTGCAGCAGTTCCAGCCACTGCCCTATTTGCCCCTCTGGCTTCTTGAAATTTAGGAGCCATGTGAGCGAGGCATGGTTGGTCTGCAACAGGAACCTGGTCCCATAGAGGTAGGGACAGAAATGTTTAATCCCTGCCACCACGACCAGGAGCTCTCACCATGTGACACAGTAGTTCTTCTCTGGGCAACTCAGCCGGCGGCTGTAAAATGTGACCATCCTCTCACTTCCATCTCCCGCCTGCGACAACACAGCTCCAATGCCTTGATCACTGGCGTCCATGTCCACGATGAAAGCTCTCCCAGAGATTGGGAGAGCCAGGACGGGGGCAGATGTCAGAGCCTCCCTCAGGCAATGAAAAGCAGCTGCGCGCTCAGGGGTCCACTCGAACGGGGTGCCTTTAGCTGTGAGGCGGTACAGCGGTGCCGCGGTGCTGCGATATCTGCAAAACCATGCACAAAGCAACGATAATACGACGCCAGCCCCAGGAAACTCTGCAATTCCGACACGTTCTCTGGGGTTGGCCAGTCTCGCACCTGCTGCACCTTGTCGGGGTCCGTGGACACTCCATTTGCGTCCATGACGTGGCCCAGGAATTTCACCTGCCGCTGGAGGAGGTTGCACTTCATGGGGTGCAGCTTCAGCCCGGCCACATGGATGGCAGTGAACAGTTCCTTCAGATCCACCAGCGCAGACTCAAAGGAGGAGGCATGCACCAGCAGGTTGTCCAGGTAGACAATGCACCGGCTCCTGGACACATCTGACAGGACCCGTTCCATCAGCCATTCAAAGGTGGCGGCCGCGTTACAGAGGCTAAAAGGCATGACCGTGAAGTGCCAGAGGCCCCCCCCTAGGGTGAAGGCCGTCTTCTTGCGGGCCTCCGGTGCCAAAGCGACCTACCAGTAGCCACTCCTCAGGTCCAGAGAGCTGAAACACTGTGACCCCACGATGCAGTCCAACGCATCGTCAATGCGCGGCAGGGGGTAGGAGTCCTGTTTGGTTACGGCATTCAGGTGACAATAATCCACGCAGAACC
Source organism: Scleropages formosus (assembly GCF_900964775.1). Classification (NCBI taxonomy): domain Eukaryota; kingdom Metazoa; phylum Chordata; class Actinopteri; order Osteoglossiformes; family Osteoglossidae; genus Scleropages; species Scleropages formosus. The sequence continues at coordinate 389,773 of NC_041822.1, forward strand.
GCCAGCTGCCGTCCTTCTTTTGCACCAGGACCGCCGGCGCTGACCAGGGGCTGCTGGAGGGCTCAATGATGCCTGCTGCCACCATCTCCCTCACCTTTTCCTCTGCAATCTGCCTCTTTGCCAGCGCTAAGCGATGCGGCCGCAGGCGGATGGGGGCCGCGTCACCGGTCTCAATGTGGTGCTGCACCAGGTCCGTCTTGGTGCAGTCTTCATCCCTGGCTGCGAAGATGTCCACGAAAGCATCCAGGATCTCCCTCAACTGCTCTCGCTGACCCTCTTCTAACTCCACCCAGCTGTGCTGCCACAGCATCTGCACCGCTTCGCGAGTTGTAGCCGAGGGCTGTGTGACGCGCCCTGCATCGGCGGAGCCCCCACTGTCTGCCTCGGGCTCTCCCTCAACTGCCGTTTGGTGCGCAGCCCCGGTCCTCTCCACTCGCGAACTGGCGAAGAGGGCTCGTGCTTTGAGGATCTTCCGCCGCTGCCGCGTGTGAATAAGGGCAATGTTCTCACCTGCCAGCTGGAGCGACCATCTGCCAAGGTCCAGCACCACCCCCGACTTGGCCAGGAGGTCCATTCCTACAATGCACAGATCCTGGATCTCCGCGAGCCAGAACTTGTGCTCCAATAGCTGGTTGCCCATAGCCACGCGCAAAAGTCTTTTCCCCCACATCACCACGGTCTCTCCTGTGACCGTACGCAAGCTCGCTGACACTTTGGTCCATACTTTCGGGGGATGGCCCGCCGTTCCAGGCAGTACCCCGGTGCGGACGATCGAGACTATAGACCCCGTGTCCACGAGCGCTACGTGCCGCCCTCTATTAGGCAAGGCAGCCAGAGGCAGCGGAGTTTCCCCAGGCGTCCCACCGGGAACGAGGGTACGCCCCAAGTAGGGGTGGAGTCACAGGGCAAAACCCCCCTCACAGCACCGCCACCCCTCTGCCGTTTCCCTGAGACGACGCAGGGGCGGGGTCTCTGCAGTTGCGCACCTGGTGACCCCGCTTCCGACAATGCCAGCAGATGATAAGCAGCCGTTGGTGTGCAGGCGGTGCCTCGACTTGGCATGCAGCTTCTCCCTCCGCCTCGTCATCAGTGACGTCCTCCAGGGAGTGGCAAGAATGCGCGGGCTCCTTCGCCTCCCTTAGGACGGCTTCAGCGCGTTCCGCCTCGCGCTGCGCCGCATCCAGGTTAGCTGGGGCGGCAAGCCTAACGTGCTGCTGCAGGCATTCTGGGGCGAGCGCTCAGAGGAATTGCCTGCAGCGCCAAGTCTTCTTGGATGGCTGCGGGGTATTGCGGGTACGTCCGCCGTGCCGGGAGTTGGATATCCGCGGCCAGCACTCCAGGGCTTCTCCTTTGCCGCGTTGTCTCGCTGTGAGCTGCCCGCGGTAATAGTCTGCTGTTTCTTGTTGGCCGAAATGGCATCTCAGGGCAGCCGTGAGCGCAGGCAGCTCGTGGTGTTGGTCTGCTCTCACGTCCAGCAGCACGGTCAGCGCTTTCCCCTCCAAGGCTAGCCCCAGCTGTGCTGCTGAAGTTGCCGCGTCCCGGCCGTTGTGCCGCACTGCTAGATGGAGCTGCGCCTCATAAGTTTCCCACAGCTGTTCCCGAATATCATACGCATGTGAAGCTTTTCAAAAAAAAAAAAAAAAAAAACACCTGTTTCAGGGGGCAATGACCCAGAAAAGCATTTTATTTATTGATTTAAATGAGGAGGAGGATAGAGTGGTGTGGTAGTGCAGCAGATTTAGCCTGTGTGCACTGTGTGGTGGGTTTGGGGTTCAAGCTCCGCTTAGGGTGCCTTGCAGCAGATTGGCGTCCTATCCAGGGTGTTTCCCTTTGTGCCCAGTGTTGGCGGGTAGGCTCTGGCTTGCCGCAGCCCTGCTTGGGATGAGCAGTTGAAGACATTGCAAAAGGAATAGAAAAAAAAAAATTGTAGTGCTACCATCTGGCCAGTGTTTACAAATTTGATTTCCTGATGTGACTTTTGTTACCTGCCTCCCCCAACAAACAAATATAAACAAAAAAGCTGGAGTTTCTCCAGTTCTGTTAATAAATCAAAATAAACTGTAACATTCCACCACTAATTTATTTGTTACTTCTATTTCTTTCCACTCAGCCAAATCAGCACACCTGAACTCAATGAACCCAAGATCCTCAGCACTATCAAAAGGAGTGATAGACAAACATTTAGTTGCTGATTCTTGATCAGCTTTTGACTGTGAATACCTAGTTCCATGTTTACTTACCTGTTTCCAAAGTCCCATTCACAGTGTGTTTCTGTTCCAATCCAAGCTTTTGTCCTGTCAGCGTCTGTCCTATGTGTTCCTATCCCGGCTCCATGTCCCAGTCCTTTCTACGTCACACTTCTGTGTATCAGTTCTGTTTCAGTGCCTCTGTTCCTCTCATGATCCTTGTGCGAACACCCTGTGTTTGGTTCTATGGTCCTCACATTACCTAAACACATCCTTTAATTTGCACTGTCCAGTTGTATATCCACTCTGTCACTGAGATCATTACCCCTTATGTCCGTGTCTGGATGTTACAGCAATACACGTCCGCATAAGTAACCAGTTTAAGTGTAACCAGTCATGTTATTGTCAACGATTCCCATTGTAAAGTCTAATTTTTATTACTCTTGCACAATTGGCAATCATCTTTAACAGTGCAGTACCATTTTATATGGAGTGATGGGGGTAAACACTGTGGTACCAGATTTTAAAACTGAAATAGATGGAGATCAAAATAAACTCATATCAACATTTAAATTGCAAATTTACTTTCCAATACATATTTCAAGATTCTTTACCTGTCTTTATACATCTCTTCCCATTTTTTAATACAATCCCTGGGAGCTGTGTTGAACAGGTCAAATGATCATTAACAAACACACTGTGCTATTCTACTGCCAGATAGATAGATTTACATTTATTCACTTAACAGACACTTTTCTCCAAAGCAACTTCCAACAACCTCAATATAGTGTTATCAGCCTGTACACCTTCTTCACCAAGGTGACTTACACTGCTAGAGACACTACTTACAATGGGTCACTCATCCATACATTAGTGAAACACACTCTCTCAGTGTCACTCACACACTATGGGGGAACCTGAACAGCATGTCTTTGGACTGTGGGAGGAAACCAGAGCAACCAGAATAAACCCACACAGACACGGGCGGAACATGCAAACTCCGCACAGACTGAGCGGGGATCGAACCCGTGTCCTCTTGCACCACCCAGGCGCTGTGAGACAACAGTGCTACTCACTGTACCACAGTGCTGCCCCAATACAAAGAAAATAGATACAAAGAAAATGATTCAATACACATAATTTTTTTGCAGATCTGGATTTGTAGCTATTACCTCTGTGCTACTTCAAGTCAAGTCGAGCTTTATTGTCATTCCACTACATGTGTGGACATACAGTGGGACGAAATGTCGTGTCTCGCAGGACCACGGTGCTGCGTAAATAAGCATAAATATATAACACTAGACATAAGGATAGTTTTTAGACCTACATAGCTAACTTACTAAGTCGGTAATCTAAATATACATATATTATAAACAGTTAACTATACATACACATAACCTAAGACAGACTATACAAGTACTTACATAATAACTGTACATGATATTGTGCAATAGAGGTATTTAAGAAGGAAGTAGTGCAATATGATTTGTAGTGCATTGACAAGTAAACATTTGTGTTATCTTATTAAGTCCTTGTAACATGGGGGGTTTTATAAGAAAGTGTCTGGTGCATATAGAGAGAAAAAAGTGTGTTCCTACAGGTGGTTTGCATATAGAGAGGAAAAGAGTATGTTTCTACAGGAGGTTTCCAACAGTTTTCATGTGGTACGTGTGGTGTGGTGGGATGGGGGGGGAGAGATGATCCTGGTTTCAGGAGCTAAGGTTGTGGATGAGATTTCAGAGGGGGGTAAGGTGATTGGAAGTGACGGCTCTCACAGCCTGGGGGAAAAAGCTGTTGAGCAGTCTGGCAGAGCGGGCTCTGATGCTCCGATATCGTCTTCCTGATGGCAAGAGCTGGAAGAGACTGTGAGAGGGATGAGTGGGGTCTTTCACGATACTGGTGGCTTTACTGGAGCATCGTGCAAGGAAAATGTCCAGAATGGAAAGGAGAGGGGCACCGATGATCTTTGCAGCTGTGTTCACTGTCCGCTGTAGGGTCTTGCGGTCTGCTGCACTACAGTTCCCGTACCAGACAGTGATGCAGCTGGTTAGCACACTCTCAATTGTTCCCCTATAGAATGTGGTGAGGATGGGAGGAGGGAGACTTGCTCTTTTAAGTCAGCGCAGGAAGTGGAGCCACTGTTGCGCCTTCTTGGAGAGTAATGTAGTGTTGGTGGTCCAGGTGAGGTCTTCTGTAATGTGCACCTCCACCTCCAGGAATTTAGTGTTGCTGACTCTCTCCACAGTCGAGCTGTCGATGGTCAGTGGGGGGTAGTCAACAGAGTTCTTCCTGAAGTCCATCACAACCTCCTTTGTCTTACTCACATTGAGGGACAGGTTGTTTGCACCACACCATTCAACCAGTTGTGCCACTTCCTCTCTGTAGGGTGTTTCATCATTGTTGCTGATGAGACCTACCACTGTTGTGTCATCAGCAAACTTGATGATGTGGTTGGAGCTGAACTTGGCAGTACAGTCGTGGGTCAGCAGCGTAAAGAGCAGCGGGCTGAGCACACAGCCTTGTGGGGCACCTGTGCTCAGTGTGGTAGTGCTGGAGGTGTTGTGGCCGACACGGACTGACTGAGGTCTTCCGGTTAGAAAGTCCAGGATCCAATTACAGAGGGAAGCATTTAGGCCCAGCAGGTTTAGTTTGCTGATGAGCTGTTGTGGGATTATTGTGTTGAATGCTGAGCTGAAGTCGATGAACAGCAATCTAACATAAGAGTCTTTGTTTTCCAAGTGGGTAAGAGCCAGGTGGAAAGTGGAGGAGATGGCATCGTCCGTAGAGCGGTTTGGACGATATGCAAATTGGAGCGGGTCAAGTGTGTTGGGGAGATTGGATTTGATATGGTGCATGACTAACCTCTCAAAGCACTTCATCATGATTGGGGTCAGTGCTATGGGACGATAGTCATTCAGGCAGGACACAGGTGACTTCTTTGGTACTGGGATGATGGTGGTGGACTTGAGACATGTGAGGACAACTGCTTGGCTTAATGAGATGTTAAAGATGTCTGTTAAGACATCTGTCAGCTGTTCAGCACAGTCTCTCAGTATGCGGCCTGGTATGTTGTCAGGACCTGCAGCCTTGCGTGGGTTAACCCTAGATAGGGTCTTCCTTACATCGACTGGAGACAGATAGAGCACCTGGTCATTGGGAGGTGTGGGTAGTTTGTGTGCAGGTTTGTCATTCTGCATTTCAAACCGTGCATAGAACTCATTGAGTGTATCTGGGAGGGATGTGTCGTCATCACAGGCCTGTGGCAGAGGCTTGTAGTCTGTGATGGTCTGAATAGCTTGCCACAGACTTCAAGATCTACTCCATTAATTTCAAAAGCTTCGAACCCATCGTGGCTGATGATATAGAAAGTGGTAGCTGGCAGTTCTTAGTGTACACATCATTGGAATGAAATCGTGGTCTTATTAGAAGTCACAAGTCTGAGTAAAATATTTTGAGCAACACAGTTCAACATTGTTGAGGAGTACAGCCGCTGGCATGCACTGAAACACTCTCAGTGTGGATTAATACTTAGCCATGTATTCTCAGAAAGTTTTGCTCATGTCTTTTGCTGTTGGCAGGTTGCTGCAAAATCCTTTGTCTGTGATTGTGCTTGGTTTTTTGGGTGAAATTAATAACAGCCAGGACTATTGTACCAAACATTTTTAACTAATCATATTGCATGGCTGTTAATCAAATACAGGCAGTTCTCGGATTATGAACGAGTTCCATTCCTTGGTCTGTCTTTAAGTCAGATGTAATTCGGAATAGTTAGGTATGGTGGGTATCTAACATCAGTTTGTCAAATGGTTGTCTTGCTATATCGAATATTGTGTATCTTTCTATGCATAAAAAGCATGAAAGAAACACATCCAGATACATTAAAACATCTTTAATATAACAATACAGTAATAATAATGAAATGTAATGATGTTAGACGTTGTTGTGGTCGGGGACAGGCGAATCGAATGGTTGCTCAATCAATGAACTGAACAGAGGCGAGAATCTGAATTTGTAGTTGAGGGACAAGGCGGCTGGTTGTTATCCAAGAGGTGTGCAACAGGACTGGGGAACGAGGGATAGAACTTGGAAGAGCCAAAGGAAGATAGGTTTGAGAACACAGAGGGGGTGTTTGTTGTGAGAGAGATTCTGCAACTGGGAAGAGGTTGAGAAGTGTTTATAGCTGAGTGCTCTGATTGAGCCACCTTAACGTGGTGGAGGGGTTTGAGTGCCTGAATGATCTCAGGAGCTATGTTGCCTGGGGCTATATGCCCCTGGTAGGGTCTCCCAAGGCAAACAGGTCCTGGGTGACAGATGAGACAAAGCGCGGTTCAAAACCCCCTTATGACCATAAAATCAAGGTTCTCATTTAACCTGCCCGATATGGGGTCACCGGGGCCCCACCCTGGAGCCAGGCCTTGGGGGGGGGCTCGCATGTGAGCGCCTGGTGGCCAAGTCTATGCCCGCGGGGCCTGGCCGGGCTCAGCCCAAAGCCAAGACGTGGAGCCACTCTTCGGTGGGCTCACCACCTGCCAGAGAGGCCGTAAGGGGCTAGCGCGTTGTGATTTGGGCAGTGGTCAGGGCCGAGTGCCCAGTCGACCCAAACCTCGGACGCCAACTCTGGCTTTTGGGACTTGGAATGTCACTTCACTGGCGGGGAAGGAGCCTGAGCTAGTGCAGGAGGTTGAGAGATACCGTCTAGATATAGTCGGGCTCACTTCCACTCACAGCTCGGGTTCTGGAACCACTCTTCTCGACCAAGGGTGGACTCTCCACTATTCTGGCATTGCCCAGGGTGAGAGGTGGCGGGCGGGTGTGGGCTTATTAATAGCCCCCCCCAGTTCAGCCGCCATGTGTTGGAGTCTACCCCGGTGAATGAGAAGGTCGTCTCCCTGCGCCTTCGGGTCAGGGAACGGTCTCTCACTGTCATTTGTGCTTATGCGCCTAACGGCAGTGTAGAGTACCCGGCCTTTTTAGAGTCCCTGGGGGGCATGTTGGAAAGCACTCCCACTGGGGACTCTGTCGTTCTCCTGGGGAACTTTAATGCCCACGCGGGTAGCGACAGTGACACCTGGAGGGGCGTGATTGGGAGGAACGGCCTCCCTGATCTGAACCTGAGTGGTGAGTTGTTATTGGATTTCTGTGCTAGTCACGGTTTGTCCATAACGAACACCATGTTCATGCATAAGGGTGTCCATCAGTGCACTTGGCACCAGGACACCCGAGGTCAGAGATCGATGAATGACTTTGTAGTCGTTTCTTCTGATCTTCGGCCATATGTCTTGGACACTCGGGTGAAGAGAGGGACTGAGCTGTCAACTGATCACCACCTGGTGGTGAGTTGGATTCGATGGCGGGGGGAAAAGCTGGACAGACCTGGCAGGCCCAAACGCATAGTGAGGGTCTGTTGGGAACGTTTGGCGGAGGCCCCTGTCAGAGAGGTCTTCAACTCCCACCTCCGACAGAGCTTCAGCCAGGTCCCGAGGGAGACTGGGGACATTGAGTCTGAATGGACTATGTTCCACACCTCCATTGTCGGGGCAGCGGTTCGGAGCTGCGACCATAAAGTCTCCGGCGCCTGTCGCGGCGGCAATCCCCGAACACGGTGGTGGACACCGGAGGTAAGGGATGCCGTCAAGCTGAAGAAGGAGTTCTATCGGGCCTGGCTGGCTCATGGGACTCCTGAAGCAGCTGACGGGTACTGGCGGGTCAAACGGAACGCGGCTCTGGCAGTCGCCGCGGCAAAAACTCGGGCCTGGGAAAAGTTCAGTGAGGCCATGGAGGAAGACTTTCGGTCAGCCTCAAAAAGATTCTGGCAAACCGTCCGGCGACTCAGAAGGGGGAAGCAGTGTTCCGCCAACACTGTTTACAGTGGAAGTGGTGCGCTGCTGACCTCAGCTGAGGATGTCCTCGGGTGGTGGAAGGAGTACTTTGAGGATCTCCTCAATCCCTCCGACACGCCTTCCGAAGAGGAAGCTGAGGCCGGGGACTCGGAGGGGGACTCGTCCATTACCCTGGCTGAAGTTGCTGAGGTAGTCAAAAACTCCTCGGTGGCAAGGCTCCAGGGTTGGATGAGATCCGCCCCAAGTTTCTCAAGTCTCTGGATGTTGTGGGGCTGTCTTGGCTGACATGCCTCTGCAGCATCGCGTGGAGTTCACGGACGGTGTCTCTGGACTGGCAGACCGGAGATTGTGTTCCAACTATTGGGGGATCACACTCCTTAGCCTCCCTGGGAAAGTCTATGCCGGGGTACTGGAGAGGAGAATCCGACTGATAGTTGAACCTCGGATTCAGGAAGAGCAATGCGGTTTTCGCCTTGGCTGTGGGACGCTGGACCAGCTCTATACCCTCACTAGGGTGTTGGAGGGTTCATGGGAGTTTGCCCAACCAGTCCATATGTGTTTTGTGGACCTGCAGAAGGCATTCGACCGTGTCCCTCGTGGCATCCTGTGGGGGGTACTTCGGGATTATGGGGTTCAGTGCTCGTTGCTACGGGCTGTTCGTTCCCTGTATGACCGGAGCAGGAGCTTGGTTCGCATTGCCGGCAGTAAGTCAGACCTGTTCCCGGTGCATGTTGGACTCCGCCAGGGCTGCCCTTTGTCACCGATTCTGTTCATTATCTTCATGGACAGAATTTCTAGGCGCAGCCAGGTAACGGAGGGTGTCTGTTTTGGTGGCCGCAGGATCTCGTCTCTGCTTTTTGCGGACGATGTGGTCCTGTTGGCTTCATCAGGTCAAGACTTACAGCGTGCACTGGAGAGGTATGCAGCCGAGTGCGAAGCGGCGGGGATGAGAATCAGCACTGAAATTACGTCTCCCAGCTGGCCTGGGAATACCTTGGGGTTCCCCCAGAGGAGCTGGAGGAGGTGTGCGGGGAGAGGGAAGTCTGGGGGGGCTCTACTTGGACTACTGCCCCTGTGACCCGGTCCCGAATAAGTGGAGGAAGATGGATGGATGCTCTGATTGAAGCTGCTGGTTTAGGTAAAGGCCTAGTTGTGACAACTACAGTATTTATAATATAGAGAGAAAGCAAGAAAGTGTGTGTGCACGTGCGTGCATGCAAAGCATTAAAGAAACGTTAATGTTTGCTTTTCCAGTGTTTGTTGGCGTTTTACCTTTTTCCGATCGCTTTATTTCCACTTTAGTTTCATGATCGTTTTCTTGGTTGCATCACCATCATTTGCATCACATCTACGCTTTGATGCCATGATTACGAGTAAAAAAAAAAAAAAATTGAAGCCAAATCCAGTAACACATGAGACACTGTTAACAGGAAAAGATGAAAGTCTTTGTCCTACCTTGGGCTCACGCACCCCACCTACGAGCCAACAAACCGCTGTAGAGGCTCTGTGTTTTGATGCGCATTGCAAAGTAGCGACCGACTGCACCACCCCTGCTTCTTCATACATGGTTGAAATTAAAACCTAAATTATTAGCATCAGCGGTGCAGCTGGCATAATGGATATGAGGGCACAGTGCCATTTTTCTTTGCAGCACTTCTATGTGCCCAGCTAGAATGTAAATCAGTGTGACACGGCTTTTAATGCAATTAGCAGAGCATCACTTCGTCACAAATTACAATGTCAGAAGAAGGATGCCATCAGAAAGAAAGATTACAAAGCACAATCATCCCATTTAGTGTCACTTCACTGAGAAAGAACAATTGACAGGCAGCAGTTTAGAAACTGTAAAACTGTCTGATTTGTTTCTTAGGAGAAAGATTATATTAAGGGTCTACAGCAGGGGTCACCAACCTTTTTGAAACTGAGAGCTACTTCTTGGGTACTGATTAATGTGAAGGGCTACCAGTTTGATACACAATTCTCAAATAACAAATTTGCTCAATTTACCTTTAATTATATGTTATTATTAATAATTAATGATATTCATCTATGTGAAGACACTGATCATGTTAATGATTTCTCACAATAATTATCAACAATGATTTAACAAGGTAGGAAACAGATAAATATCAATATGCAACACTTTATTTCTATAAATCTCTGCAAGTATTTACATTTTCAAATGATCACTTCTACAACATTTTCACTAGCCACTAACAATTTTTAACAAATCATGCACTTAACTCGCGGGCTTTTTCCACTCGTAATGCGCTGCCCGGTGGGTAGTTAGCATGGTAGCTTGCGTGTCACGTTCTGAAATGTCTCTCATTTGTGCCGCTTTGCCGTCGCCACAGTCGCCCCGCAAATGAGACACGCAGGAATCTTTCACAGTGGTAAAAAAGAACTCTTCCTCCCATTCACTGTGAAAATGATATGTTTTCTTTCTTTTTTCTGCCATGTTTTCGGGGGTAAATCATCTCCTCCCCTTCACTGCGCCCGCTAGCTGCTCTCTACGGCAACGGTTGCCGTGGAGACCAGCTAGCTCTAATCTAATATGAAAGATTTTTTAAAGTTTTTTTTTAATATTGTCATTTTCAAATTTACACCAATGCAAGTGTGATTTAAAAAGAATAGCAACAAAAAAAATTAGATGCAGCTTAGTGGTAAGTGGCGCTATGGTGAGCTATTTTTAGAACAGGCCCGCGGGCGACTCGTGATCCTTGCGGGCGACCTGGTGCCCGCGGGCACCATGTTGGTGACCCCTGGTCTACAGTCTACCTGCAAAATGATCAATGGTAATTCAGAATCATGTTTTTGGTGACAGGTGCGGTGGCGCAGTGGGTTGGACTGGATCCTGCTCTTCAGTGGGTCTGGGGTTTGAGTCCTGCTTGGGGTGCCTTGTGACGGACTGGCATCCCATCCTGGGTGTGTCCCCTCCCCCCCTGGCCTTAAGCCCTGTGTTGCTGGGTTAGGCTCCGGTTCCCCGTGACCCCGTATGGGACAAGTGGTTCAGAAAGTGTGTGGGGGCGTGGTGGCGCAGTGGGTTGGACTGGGTCCTGCTCTCCAGCGGGTCTGGGGTTTGAGTCCTGCTTGGGGTGCCTTGCGGTGGACTGGTGTCCTGTCCTGGGTGTGTCCCCTCCCCCTCTGGCCTTATGCCCTGTGTTGCTGGGTTAGGCTCCGGTTCCCCGCGACCCCGTATGGGACAAGCGGTTCTGAAAATGTGTGTGCGTGTGTTTGTGTTTTTTTGGTGACTTTGTCCTCTGTGCCATAAAAAATGGCTTATAAATAAATGATCAGATGCTCTTGAATGAGACTACCAGGAGAGAGGGCTTGACATGGCAGTTTATTTATTTTGCTTGATGTCTGCTATGGCAACTAGCACTTTCAATAATGGCACAACCCATACAAACCCATACTATACATGAGAACATGCAGTGATTCAGCTCTCTACCTGTAGTGTATTTGTGAGTTCTAATCAGTGATAGATTAGTTATGTCTAATATGTCTGTTTGATCACTGAATGACACGGTGTAATCATCTGGTGTGTGGCATCCTACATGAAGGCATGCAGAAGAGACTGAAGCAGATCTCATGTTCAAGCAGGCAGTAGAAATGACCATGTAAACAATGGCAAAAGATGCACCAGAATTGTGGAGCAGAGCAACAGGCAGCAACATGAACAACGTGGCGACAAAGAAAACAATTGTGAAATCCATGTTACTGCCCATTCCACCTTCCCACAGTGTAAATTCAAAAAGGAAGGATACAGAAAATATCATAAAAGAGCACAGACAGAATTTTTGGACGTTATTCAAAGAACAGAAGTCGAGTCCTGCTTCTGTTCGCTTCCGAACATACATGTGTAGAAAAGTCAAGTTTTTTGGAGTTCTGCAAGTGACAGATATAATGTGGTAGGAAAAATGATGGATGAGGGTGACACTTGGTCTCAGGTTACAGAAGCCTTTAATGCAACACGTGTGTGTGCACGGGTGAGCCTCCTGGAAAGAGTCACACCGTGGGCAAGCAGAATAAAGATATTTATACACCGTGGAGCGGGGTTACTAAAGTTCCACTATTACAGCCGTTAGTTCAGCCTTTGTGCCTCTTGTAGACACGTGGGTAGGCTAACTCCTTTCATCCCACGGGAACGGTTTTTTCATGCAATGTTGCCATCTTATCTTTGCGTAGCAGCAGACCAGGAGCAGTTATTAGTGTGGCCTTGCAGCCTCAACACTGGGTGTATTACATATTCTTGCAAGCAATTACTACAGACAATCCCTAATTCATAGTTTAAAGGCAAATAAAGAGCCTTACAAAAAGTAAAATGAAAAATTGATGAAATGAAATTTTCTCTCACAATAGATATAGACAGATAATATATGGCAAAGACTGTGTGTTACTGTACAAAAGAGTGGTACAACATGCACTGCTGTAATAATGCCAGACCATCTGAATCTCATTTAAATTTTGATAGATTGTATACCAACTAAAATGTGCATTTCAGTGTTTTTCATTGTTATTCAGTCTTTGGACACTGTTGTAACAGATACATAGACACATAATACTATATAACTTTGATACTATATATACACTATATAACTGTAACACATAATGCATGTGTTGGTTTGGATTTCTGGAATTCACTGAGATACTGCTGGTGTTCATTTTTCAAGAGGGCTCAGCGTTGTCTTTTCGGCAGTAATCCACAGTTAACCCTAACTTGGACACTATATATGCAAGTCAACTGAGGAAGGCGGCTGGTAATATCATCAAGGACACCACACACCCCAGCCACTCCATTTGAACCGCTGCCATCCAGCAAACAATTTAGGACAATAAGATCCCACACCAACAGACTAAGGAACAGCTTCTGTCCCAGAGCAGTGGCCTCCATCACACCCCTCCCTGCCCAGCCAGAGAACTTTTTATTTCAGAAGACTGGGTCATTGCATGGATGTGCAATACATATTATATATATGTATATTTTAACCTAATTCTTATTAATTCTATTTGTGTTCTTTCTGCTTCTGTTTTCTGAGGGTTGCCACACAAAATTTCATTGCATTTTATACAATGACAATAAAGTATCTCATCTCGTCTCAGTATGTAAGTATAAATATTAAATATACAAATACAACAACATAACACATATACCTATGAGTGAATGATCTATATATGCATATCTATGTATGTATATATACACGATATATATATAGTACTATATATACATGATATATATAATATATATTATAAAATAGTTGGTATTAGTGTTTATGCATAGTTGGTGTCAAGGGGACTGTCAAACTTGCAGCTGCTCACAACTGCTCGAAAGACGTAATAAAATCCTCCTGAATGCAGTCATTTTTCTGTACAAGGTGTAACAGATGCATGGTGTTCCATAATGAAGCCAAGGTCTATTTGCTGTCATTTAAAAGAAATATTTTTCAAACACATTTACACTCTGTACAGAACATACTCTTAAGGTAAAAGTTACAAAATGAAAAAAATGTCACGACAGAGAAGAAATGCATTTTTATCCTCTGTATTTTGTAGTGTTATGCTCAGAGGGAGGCCCTGTCTGAGTCTGCCACAACCTCATACTCCCTGTGGATGTCAAGGGAGCTGTAGAGTGATTCCAGAATCAGGAGCAGCTGAGCCTGGATGGAATCCACCTGTGCAGCTGGGCAGTACTCGTCCAAACTGGACCTGGTGGAACACATTTCCAAAGGACTATTAAAAACCACCAATTCATCTGAAACACGAGCATTTGGACTGTGGGATTAAATTTATACAAACATATGGAGAACATGCAAACTTCACAAAGACACATGCTTGTTCTGGTAGCTAGTAAGACGGCAAATGAATATATAAATAATTTATATATTATATTTATTTGTAAGCAGAAGAAACTACAGTTGTTAAAGCCAAGTGTTTTCTTCATACTCATTCTGTACAAACTGATTTTAAATCCATCCATCCATCCACCTTCCTCCGCTTATCCGGGACCGGGTCGCGGGGGCAGTAGCCCAAGCAGAGCCCCCCAGACTTCCCTCTCCCCGCACACCTCCTCCAGCTCTTCTGGGGGAACCCCAAGGCGTTCCCAGGCCAGCTGGGAGACGTAGTCTCTCCAACGTGTCCTGGGTCTGCCCGAGGCCTCCTCCCAGTGGGACATGCCCGGAACACCTCCCCAGGGAGGTGTCCAGGAGGCATCCGGAACAGATGCCCGAACCACCTCAACTGGTTCCTCTCGATGCGGAGGAGCAGCGGCTCTACGCCGAGCTCCTCCCAGGTGACCCTATCCCTAAGGGTGCGCCCAGCCACTCTGCGGAGGAAACTCATTTCTGCCGCTCGTATCCGCGATCTCATTCTTTCGGTCATGATCCAGAGTTCATGACCATAGGTGAGGGTAGGAACGTAGATCGACCGGTAAATTGAGAGCTTCGCGTTACGACTCAGCTCCTTCTTCACCACAACAGAACAGTACAATGACAGCATTACTGTGGACGCCGCACCGATCCGTCTGTCAACCTGCCGCTCCATTTTTCCCTCACTCGTGAACAACACCCCGAGATACTTAAGCTCCTCCACTTGAGGGAGCAACTCCCCCCTGACCCGGAGGGGGCAATCCACCTTTTTCCGACTGAGAACCATGACCTCGGATTAGGAGGTGCTGATTCTCATCCCCGCCGCTTCGGACTCGGCTGCAAACCTCTCCAGTGCACGCTGTAAGTCCAACCCCGGAGCCTTGCCACTGAGGAGTTTTTTGACTACCTCAGCAACTTCAACCAGGGGGTAATGGACGAGTCGCCCTCCGAGTCCCCAGCCTCAGCTTCCTCTATGGAAGGCGTGTCAGAGGGATTGAGGAGATCCTCAAAGTACTCCTTCCACCGCCCGAGGACATCCTCAGTTGAGGTCAGCAGCGCACCACTTCCACTGTAAACAGTGTTGGCGGAACACTGCTTCCCCCCTCTGAGTCGCCGGAAGGTTTGCCAGAATCTCTTTGAGGCTGACCGAAAGTCTTCCTCCATGGCCTCACCGAACTCCTCCCAAGCCCGAGTTTTTGGAGCGGTGACTGCCAGAGCTGCGTTCCGTCTGGGCCGCCGGCTGCTTCAGGAGTCCCATGAGCCAGCCAGGCCCGACAGAACTCCTTCTTCAGCTTGACGGCATCCCTTACCTCCGGTGTCCACCACCGTGTTCGGGGATTGCCGCTGCGACAGGCGCCGGAGACTTTACGGCCGCAGCTTCGAACCGCCGCCCCGACAATGGAGGTGTGGAACATAGTCCATTAGGACTCAATGTCCCCAGTCTCCCTTGGGACCTGGCTGAAGCTCTGTCGGAGGTGGGAGTTGAAGACCTCTCTGACAGGGGCCTCCGCCAAACGTTCCCAACAAACCCTCACTATGCGTTTGGGCCTGCCAGGTCTGTCCAGCTTTTCCCCCCGCCATCGAATCCAACTCACCACCAGGTGGTGATCAGTTGACAGCTCAGTCCCTCTCTTCACCCGAGTGTCCAAGACATATGGCCGAAGATCAGAAGAAACGACTACAAAGTCATTCATCGATCTCTGACCTCGGGTGTCCTGGTGCCAAGTGCACTGATGGACACCCTTATGCATGAACATGGTGTTCGTTATGGACAAACCGTGGCTAGCACAGAAATCTAATAACAACTCACCACTCGGGTTCAGATCAGGGAGGCCGTTGCTCCCAATCACGCCCCTCCAGGTGTCACTGTCGCTGCCCACGTGGGCGTTAAAGTCCCCCAGTAGAATGACAGAGTCCCCAGTGGGAGAGCTTTCCAGCACGCCCCCCATCATTGGCATCCATCAGTCTAGAAAGACCATGGAATTGTGCCTTGGTTTTGTCCACTTCACGGTGGTTTGCCATGACTGTGAAGGCCCAATCGAGAGTGACAGTCCTTGCCGCAGTTGCAACAGATGTGCTGGGTGCCGTTCATATGTTCCACTTGAAGCCTGACCTTCCTGCGTCTTCGCCTCTCCTCAGCCTGTAGTCGCAGCTTTTGTTCGCCACGTCCCAGACCTTGATGAAGTTCCCGCCTCCAGCTGCAACGATCAGTTGCCAGCTCCTCCCAGCCATTCACATTAATGTCAAGCTCTCTCAAATTCTTTTTGCACACATCCTTGAAGCGCAAATGAGGCCGTCCGGTTGGACGTACACCAAAGGCCAGTTCCCCATACAGGATGTCTTTTGGGATCCTTCCATCATCCATCCGACGGACATGCCCTAGCCACCGTAGCCTGCGTTGCCTGAGGATGGTCTGCATGCTTGGCAATCCAGCCTGATTAAGGACGCCACTGTTAGTAACTTTGTCCTTCCACGAGATCTGGTGGATGCGTCTGAGGCAGCGCAGGTGGAATGTGTTCAATCTTTTCTCCTGGTGGGCATACAAAGTCCACGTTTCACTTCCGTAGAGCAGAACTCCAAGAACGCAAGCACAGTAAACTTTGATCTTAGTACGCCTGGAGAGCATGCCATTCATCCACACTCTCCTGCTGAGGCTGGACAGAGTCATGGCGGCTTTTCCTTTTCTTTTATTGAGCTCAGGCTCCAGTGACATGGTATCTGTGATGGTCGACCTGAGGTAATTGAATGCGTGAACGACCTCAAGAGTGTAGTTGCCGATGGAGATTCATGGAGGTTGAGGGGTACTTTGACCCATAACATTGGTTTTCTCCAAACTTATTTTGAGACCAAAGGCCTCAACTGTGCGAGAGAAGCAATCTATCAGCCGCTGAAGCTCTTCCTGTGTGTGAGACACCAGAGCAGCATCATCAGCAAACAGCATATCACAGATGAAAACCTTTCGTACCTTCGACCGGGCCTTAAGCCTCGCGAGGTTAAACAGCTTCCCGTTACATCGGGTGTGTAGGTAAACCCCCTCTGTGGAATTTCCGGAGGCTTGCTTCAACAGCACTGCGAAGAAATTCCCAAAAAGAGTTGGAGCGAGCATGCATCCCTGCTTGACACCACTTTTGATGCTAAAAGCGTCAGATGTTGATCCACTGAAACAGACTGTGCCCTGCATATCAGCATGGAAGGACTGAATCAGCTTAAGTAGCTTAGGCGGACAGCCGATTTTGCCGAGAACCCGGAAAAGCCCACTTCTGCTGACGGTATCAAACGCCTTGGTCAGATCGATGAAAGCGACGTACAAGGGTTTCCTTTGCTCTCTACACTTTTCCTGCAGCTGCCTCAAGGAGAAGATCATATCAATGGTTGATCGTCCGGCACGGAAGCCGCATTGTGATTCCGGGTAGATCCGCTCGGCAATTTTTTGAAGCCTTCTGAGGACAACTTGAGCAAAGAGTTTCCCAGTAACACTGAGGAGTGAGATGCCACAGTAGTTGTTACAGTCACTTCGGTCTCCCTTGTTCTTGTAGACAGTTACAATCGTGGCATCTTGCATATCCTGTGGTACCACACCTTCTTCCCAGCACTGACACAGTAACTCATGGAGAGGTTGCAGAAGAGTGTCTCTCGCACACTTGATGGCTTCTGGCAGTATGCCGTCCTGTCCTGGAGCTTTACCAGCAACTAGGTGGTTGATGGCGTTCTTGAGTTCCTCCACCATGGGCAGGTCATCCAGCTCATTCATGAGTGGCAACTGTTCAATGGCTTCAAGAGCGGTGTCTGACACTGTGCTCTCGAGGTCATACAGTTCGGAGAAATATTCCAGCCAGCGCTCTATCTGTTTGGTTTTGTCGGTTAAAATATCACCTGACTTGGACTTCAGAAGAGCTGTCTTATTCTGCCAGGGACCGATACCTTGCTTGATGTCATCATACATCTCCCGGAGATGACCGAAGCTGGCATGGATCTGAATCTTGTTACACAAGTTGAGTTAGTAGTCGTTCGCACACCGCCTGGCTGTTCATTGAACTTCTGCTCTGACTGCTCTCAGCGCTCACTTGGTGTTCTCGCAGGATGATCGTTTGTGTTCCAGAAAAGTGGCACGTTTCTTCTCAACGGCTGGAATCATCACGTCAGAGTACTCCTCAAACCAATCGTTCACTTTTCTAGACTTCCTCCCGAAAACTGCCAAGGCCGTGTCACGAATTGTGTCCCTTAGGTGATCCCACTTCGAGGTGACGCTTTCTGTAACGCATCTGGTGGGTAGCGTTTTCTCAAGGCAGTCACGGAATATCTTTGCCGTCTCTACATGCAGTGCCTTGTTTCCATCGATGCGGGGCTTTCCATACGGTTTCGGATGATGTAACTGCTTGGGCATCAGCTTAACTTTTGAACACACAAGCGAGTGATCCGTGTCGCAGTCAGCGCTCTGGAAGCTGCGTGTAAAGAAGACATTGTTCAAGTTTGCACGCCTAGTGATCACCAAGTCCAGCTGGTGCCAGTGCTTCGAGCGTGGATGTCTCCAGGAAATCCTGTGCTGTGGTTTTGCGTTGAAGAAGGTGTTAGTAATGCACAGGTTGTGATATGTGCAGAGTTCCAGAAGGCGCTGTCCGTTTTCATTCATTTTTCCCACACCGAAATAGCCTAAGCATGAGGGCCAAGAATCCCGATTAGCTCCTACTCTTGCATTAAAATCACGCAGAAGGTATACTTGCTCATTTGCAGGTATGCGTTCCAGGACGGCATGCAGATCGTCGTAAAACCGGTCTTTTGTTTCGGGTGAAGCACCGAGGGTTGGTGCATAGGCGCTAACTAGGTGAGCACAGCCGGCACAGGTTTGTAGCTTGATGCAAAGTATCCGTTCTGATCCACCCGGACATAGTTCCACCAGTTGCAAGAGACCGTTTCTGATAGCGAAACCCACCCCGTGTTCTCTTGGTTCACTGTCTGATTTTCCTTGCCAGAGAAATGTGTAGTCAGCCTCCATAAGGGATCCTGACGCAGCTAGCCTTGTCACCTGCAGTGCGGCAACATCAACACGAACCCTCTTCAGTTCATTCTTGATTACAGCAGTCTTCTGTGCGTCACTCACATTTTGTAGATTATCAGTCAGGCCAGTTAGCATAGACTGTACATTCCAGCAGGCAAGCCTGTTTTTCTTGGTTATCTTTTTGCCTGGTGCTTTAATTTCAGTCCACTTGTCGGGTTGAAAACCTTAAGCCCCACGCACCCAGTGAGGCAGGTGAACTGTGGCGGGACAGCACCTTATTGGCCGGGGGCTGCCCAGCTTGAGACGGGCGGTAGCTGTCCAGTGAGACGTGATGATCTCTCCCACCGTCGGAGACAATCCCTGGCATTCATTCTCTACGCCAATCGAGTAAGAACTTATAACCGGTATCTATTGTCTCCCGTGTTGTTTCATTGGAGTGACCTCTCCAAGGTGCAAAGCTGGGCAATGATTTCGGGGGTCCTGAGATGCCCAATCAACAGAACCCCCCCCTCGGCCGAGTTGGCATGTTCCAAAAGAGAGCAATGCAATACATTTGATGACAGTCTGACTGCAGAAGCTGCCGGTAGGGTGTCAAGGACATCCATCCGCCTTCGGGGCTCCACTTCGGATTTTCTGTCGGTTTACTCCCATAGCATTACTGAGACCGCCTTCTTGACCGTTGGACCGTTGGACCTTTCGTGGGTCTCATCCGCTCAGTCCGCTGAACTCCATCTTCACATGCTTGGGTAAAGATCCCCTAACTCACCGAGGGTTTGAGGCCCATCGGCTACCCTCACCTGGTTTAGCTGGCCTGTCGAAGCCGTTGCCCGGGGTGTGGCCACTGTCGCATGCAAACAGCTTACGGGAAGCCACAGGTGAGAGCCGAGCATCAGGTGGGGACCAAGGGTAGACAAACCACCCTGAAGAGGGCGCGACATGTTCATCCACCAGAGGTGCTACCCCTCCCTGACACCCCATACACCCCCAGCACGCCCCCCAAGGACTCTAAAAAGGCCGGGTACTCTACACTGCCGCTAGGCGCATAAGCACAAACGACAGTGAGAGACCGTTTCCTGACCCGAAGACGCAGGGAGACGACCCTCTCGTTCACCGGGGTAGACTCCAACACATGGCGGCTGAACTGGGGGGCTATTAATAAGCCCACACCCGCCCGCCGCCTCTCACCTTGGGCAATGCCAGAATAGTGGAGAGTCCACCCTTGGTCGAGAAGAGTGGTTCCAGAACCCAAGCTGTGAGTGGAAGTGAGCCCGACTATATCTAGACGGTATCTCTCAACTTCCTGCACTAGCTCAGGCTCCTTCCCCGCCAGTGAGGTGACATTCCAAGTCCCAAAAGCCAGAGTTGGCGTCCGAGGTTTGGATCGGCCGGGCACTCGGCCCCGACCATCGCCCAAATCACAACGCACCGGCCCCTTATGTCCTCTCCGGCGGGTGGTGAGCCCACCGAAGAGTGGCTCCACGTCTTGGCTTTGGGCTGAGCCCGTCCAGGCCCCGTGGGCATAGACCTGGCCACCAGGCGCTCGCATGTGAGCCCCCCCTGCCAGGCCTGGCTCCAGGGTGGGGCCCCGGTGACCCCATACCGGGCGGGGTAAACGAGGACCTTGATTTAATAGTCATAAGGGGATTTTGAACCGCGCTTTGTCTCGTCTGTCACCCAGGACCTGTTTGCCTTGGGAGACCCTACCAGGGGCATATAGCCCCAGGCAACATAGCTCCTGAGATCATTCAGGCACTCAAACCCCTCCACCACGTTAAGGTGGCGGTTCATGGAAGGGTGATTTTTAAATCCATATATAAATACAGTGCATCCTTAGTACTGCTAAAAAGAAATTGTTTTCGGACATTGAATTTAAGTGTCTGAACTGTCCAAGAAAAAAACTGTCAAGAAATTTTTGTGTTGTGTTTTGTACATCCATAAAGTCACAGAAATGCCCATCTCTGTCTCCTGCTACTGTTGGGAATAAGAAGAGGAGGGCAATTACTCTTAAGGAGGAACTCAAGATACTGCCCAGCATGAAGGCAGCAAGCCCGTAATGGGGATCACACGTATGCTAGGCTATGATGTTTGGTAGCTTAGGTGTATTAAATGCATTTTCGATTTACAATGGGTTTTGCGGAACGTAACCCCATCGTACGTTGGGGACCATTGGTAATTAGTACTGTTAGGACAGAGGATGTCCCAATAAAAATGTCTTTAATAAAGTTAATGCTCAACATAATGCGTATATTGAGTTTTTGTGCCCATTCTGTATAAATAATTTTAGTATAAATAGTTACATTTACATTTATTCATTTAGCAGACGCTTTTGTCCAAAGCGACGTACATTTCAGCAAAAGTACAATTTATGCATTATATTAAGAGAAGGAGACATAGCTGCAGACATGAAAGTCTCAAGCAAACCTAGTTTGTTCCCTACCACTGCACCAAAGTTCATCATTCGAGTAGGTGCATAAGACACAGGATAAACAAATCCCGATACCCTCCCTTGAATTTTTTTTTTTTTTTTTAATATTTAACTATTAACTATAAACTATTTAAATAGTTTCTTGCACTTTAATATTTAAATGCCATAATGGGGTAACTACTGGGTGGTGTGACTGTGTTCATTAACAGGGAATATTCATTAACAAACAAATAGGCAAGAGCTACCCAAGATGACACAGTGAACATGGTGATCAGGGTTGGAAAAGACTTCCTGGAAATAGCTAATGATAGTAGGAAACCTCACCTTGA
Organism: Scleropages formosus; assembly: GCF_900964775.1. Classification (NCBI taxonomy): domain Eukaryota; kingdom Metazoa; phylum Chordata; class Actinopteri; order Osteoglossiformes; family Osteoglossidae; genus Scleropages; species Scleropages formosus. The sequence goes on from NC_041822.1 coordinate 411,413, forward strand.
GATGGTGACCAGGGTAGGCTTAGGAAGGCCCTTCAAGATGAGGTGTACTGTGTGGAGGAGCCGGTCGATCTCCTCCTCACTACTGATGTGATGAGGCAACTCGGAGTAGTCACAGGTCAGGCCTGCTTGGTGGACCTGGGAAGCACAACACAATTTGCAACACTTCAGGAAATGCAGGTAGACTAATGAAATCAATCAAACCCAAAGAAACACATTTTGCTCAAATAATAAATAGTTAGTGAAAACATTATTATTAAAACTAACATACATCCTAATCAATTAGAAAATGTCAACCTAAAGAACACTTTATATTCTTCAGGTGTGAAACTCCTGTCTGCTTATTTTAATTCCCTCTCATTCCCTAGGGCTCTTTGCACAAGTTAATAGGATGTTATTTTTTTCTTGGAAAATTTCCAACCCGGCAAAGAAAGATGATGCATTTCCTGCAGATTTGTTGGCCGCATGTTCATGCCATGAATCGCCTGTTCAACCACACTGCAAAGGTGCTCAAGTGGGTGGAGATGTGAGCACGGTGTAGGCTACCGATTGAAAACTGTAACTGAAGTCTTTCATATTCCTGGAACAACCTTGAGATGTCATGTGCTTTGTGACATACTGCATTCCCTGCTGAAAGTACTCATTTGAAATAGGGTAGACTACAGGGGATAATGCTCAGCAGCCATGGTTAGGTACACTGTGGCATTCAGAACATGCTTATTTGATATTAAGTAGCCTAAGATGTGCCAATGAACATTCCTCACATGATTACACCCAACGTCAGTCTGCATTGCTGATATCTGGCCAGATGGATCTATGGATTCACGCAATTGAGGCCAAATTCTGATCTTACCATCAGCATGTTCCAATTGAAGTCGAGATTTGTCAGACCAGGTGGCTTTTTCTCCTTTCTTCAGTGGTCCAGTTTTAGTAATCATATTTACAGAGTTTTAACCTCATTTTCTTCTTAGTGGACAAAACATGAACCTGTTGTGGGCTTCTGCCGCTGGAACCCATCCAGTTCAAGGTTTGATGATTTGTGCTTTTAAAGCTACCTTTATGCACACCGAGGAGGGTGTGGTGGTGCAGTGGGCTTGGCCAGGTCCAAGTCCTTGGTGGGTCTGGGGTTCAAGTCCTGCTTGGGGTGCCTTGCAATGGACTGGCGTCCCGTCCAGGATGTGTCCCCTCCTCCTCCAGCCCTGTGTTGCTGGGTTAGGCTCCGGTTCGCCGCGACCCCGGTAGGGACAAGCGGTTTTAGACTGTGTGTGTGTGTTTCTGCACACCGATGTTGTACTTCGCTGTTATGTTTGCGCTTATGGTCTTCCTTGTAGCCATTGTCTCATTAGCAAGGTGTTACGAAGAGTAGCAGAGAATATATTTTTTGCTTATTGCAAGATTATAAACTTTTAAACACTTCAGTGTCTGAAAATCTCAGTTATGCAGGCATGTTTAAAATGCTAGAACCACAACATGTAGCACCAACAATCATACCACATTCAAAAATCACTTAGATCACATCATGCCCCTTCTAGCATTCTGTCCAAACTCACTGAAACTTTATACCTTGTCTGCATGCTTTATACATACTGAACTGCAATAGCTTGATTTGCTGCTTAGAAGAACAGGATATTTGCATTAACAAGGCTGTGTGCCTAATAAAGTGGAGATGCAGTGTTTTGTTTCAAGCACTGCATTTTAGTGAATCTTCTATTGCTGCTGATAACAATGACAATGAAGATGAAGGAAGCTTCTTTACCATTTCATAGTCTGGGGACTTCATTCTATTCCGGAGGCTCTGTACCAGTCTCATAATCGACTTCATTCTGAAAAGACAGAACACACCCATGTAACTTTGACAGTGTCTGGACAACCTATAAGCTAAGGCAAGACAGCCGTACAAATATACCGTGCCAGTTTTGTCATCGCTCAGTGTCACTGTAACTCATAGTGTAAAAATCCTGTTTTTGAAATAAAAAATAAAACAAAAAACTGGTGTTATCACAGCACAAATCAGGGTTTCACTGAGAAACTATGGTTTTTAATCTGACAATTTGCCCAACAACAACAGATATGAGGGGGAAATATAAACAGTTTTGTGTGTGAAACGCATAGGGTATGAGATATCCAAGCATGTTTTTTAGTTTTCTTTAATGAAGATTACATATTTAAAAAATTTCCTTCCTGTTGAAAAGACCTGCTGATACCCATTTATTTCATCATGAGTCATTGGCATCCATCAGTCTAGAAAGACCATGGAATTGCGCCTTGGTTTTGTCCACTTCACGGTGGTTTGCATCGCCGGCCATGACTGTGAAGGCCCAAACGAGAATGACAATCCTTGCCACAGTTGCAACAGATGTGCTGGGTGCTGTTCATATGTTCCACTTGAAGCCTGACCTTCCTGCGTCTTCGCCTCTCCTCAGCCTGTAGTCGCAGCTTTTGTTCGCCACGTCCCAGACCTTGATGAAGTTCCTGCCTCCAGCTGCAACGATCAGTTGCCAGCTCCTCCCAGCCATTCACATTAATGTCAAGCTCTCTCAAATCCTTTTTGCACACATCCTTGAAGCGCAAATGAGGCCGTCCGGTTGGTCGTACACCAGAGGCCAGTTCCCCATACAGGATGTCTTTCGGGATCCTTCCATCATCCATCCGACGAACGTGCCCTAGCCACCGTAGCCTGCATTGCCTGAGGATGGTCTGCATGCTTGGCAATCCAGCCAGATTAAGGACGTCACTGTTAGTAACTTTGTCCTTCCACGAGATCTGGAGGATGCGTCTGAGACAACGCAGGTGGAATGTGTTCAATCTTTTCTCCTGGTGGGCATACAAAGTCCATGTTTCACTTCCGTAGAGCAGAACTCCAAGAACGCAAGCGCAGTAAACTTTGATCTTAGTACGCCTGGAGAGCATGCCATTCATCCACACTCTCCTGCTGAGGCTGGACAGAGTCATGGCGGCTTTTCCTGTTCTTTTATTGAGCTCAGGCTCCAGTGACATGGTATCTGTGATGGTCGACCCGAGGTAATTGAATGCGTGAACGACCTCAAGAGTGTAGTTGCCGATGGAGATTCATGGAGGTTGAGGGGTACTTTGTCCCATAACATTGGTTTTCTCCAAGCTTATTTTGAGACCAAAGGCCTCAACTGTGCGAGAGAAGCAATCCATTTGCCGCTGAAGCTCTTCCTGTGTATGTGACACCAGAGCAGCGTCATCAGCAAACAGCATATCACGGATGAAAACCTTTTGTACCTTCGACCGGGCCTTAAGCCTTGCGAGGTTAAACAGGTTCCCATCACTTCGGGTATGTAGGTAGACCCCCTCTGTGGAATTTCCGAAGGCTTGCTTCAGCAGCACTGCGAAGAAGATCCCAAAAAGAGTTGGAGCGAGCATGCATCCCTGCTTGACACCACTTTTGATGCTAAAAGCGTCAGACGTTGATCCATTAAAACGGACTGTGCCCTGCATATCAGCATGGAAGGATTGAATCAGCTTAAGTAGCTTAGGCGGACAGCCGATTTTACTGAGAACCCGGAAAAGCCCACTTCTGCTGACGGTATCAAACGCCTTGGTCAGATCGATGAAAGCGACGTACAAGGGTTTCCTTTGCTCTCTACACTTTTCCTGCAGCTGCCTCAAGGAGAAGATCATATCAACGGTTGATCGTCCGGCACGGAAGCCGCATTGTGATTCCGGGTAGATCCGCTCTGCAATTTTTTGAAGCCTTCTGAGGACAACTTGAGCAAAGAGTTTCCCAGTAACACTGAGGAGTGAGATGCCACGGTAGTTGTTACAATCACTTCGGTCTCCCTTGTTCTTGTAGAGAGTTACAATCGTGGCATTTCGCATATCCTGGGAAGAAGGTGTGGTTCCACCCATTTATTTACAGCATAGAAAATGATGTGCGCAGTGGCAGTACCACAGTGTAAATTAAGAAGGTTGAAAAAGTGTCCATGTCAGCAAACAGGCCTTTGTCATTTGAATTAAAACTACCTGCATAAGAATATGCTCTACTCTGCAGCAAAAAACTGTCTTTACACTATGAAAAGCTTTCTTATCACTCACTGCCACACCATTGCTGGTCTCTGCCCAGCAGCTGCCTACTTCTTCACAAATTAGACGCTATTACATTTACATTTAATTTATTTAGCATATGCTTTTTTTCCAAAGCGACTTCCAATGAACTTTATGTAGTGTTATCAGCCCACACCTTATTCACCAAGGTGACTATTTATTAAGAGAAAGTACACACACACACACACACATTTTCAGAACCGCTTGTCCCTTACGGGGTCACGGGGAACCGGAGCCTACCCGGCAACACAGGGCGTAAGGCCGGAGGGGGAAGGGGGACACACCCAGGACGGGACGCCAGTCCGCCGCAAGGCACCCCAAGCGGGACTTGAACCCCAGACCCACCGGAGAGCAGGACTGCGGTCCAACCCACTGCGCCACCGCACCCCTTAAGAGAAAGTAAATAAATATAAATAAATAAGTAAATATAAAGTATGTATGAACAATCTGTTTAATTTTTTATTTGACTTCAAAAAACTGCACTGCATCTCCAGAAGTCCTAGAGGAAATTCTTATACTACTGGCAAGGTTTGAACTCACTGACCCTTTAGCGATAACTGATTATTTCAGTGACAAAAACAAAAATGGTTCAACCACATGTGGCTACTTTCTTGCAACAGCCTTGGAGTGTCTTTGTCTGAATCACCCTGGTTTTGCTGCCCACTGTTTAAGGGTTTCATCGCCGTCATCTTCAATGAAGTCAGCAAAGGCAGCCTCCAGGTCCTCCAGTTGCCGTATCCGTTTGTCCACACAATCAAGCACCTCATCCTGAAGGAAAACCCAGAAGCTGAAACACACCTGGCACAATGTGTCACATCCCTGAATACACAGTAGGCAGGAAACTGCGTAATGCTTGATGTTCACCTTCTGTCCCCATCAGCAAAGAACTAAATTGGACTTGCATTAGTAACAAATACTTAATTACTTGTTTATGTTTTAAACAATTACATGTATCGGTTAAGTAACTTCAATAATGGATTAATGCAAATCCAATAACATTGCAATAATAGTAAACATGAAGCATTACCTCATCTGAGTTTTCTCTGGGCTTCCGGAAGCTGTACAACTCCTGGAGAAAACTGTACTCCTCCTGAAAGCATTGAAAGTATTTTATACTGTACTTTTTTTTTTTTAATTGATCAATAGTTTGCTGTACATTCAAAAATGAAATATCAGCAAGTGAAAAGCCACCCAGAGAGGAAAAAACTTTCTGCTTTAGATATATAACAGTTTGTGTTTAAATGTCTTGTGATGGATTGGCATCCTATCCATGGCATACCCTGCTTCACACTCTCATCTGTACTCAACCCCATCCTTGTCTGCAGCCAGGAAATCAGCAGAGTACAGTGTGAACTGAACATAATTATGTGAACAGCCGCTGTGAGCAAAGTTGTCACATATTTACCAGCTTCATGTAATTCCTTAATCGCAAAGAGTCCAGAGTCTTGTCAGGACATTTTAATCACGATTCCCATTTATGATTTACATTTAAATTCTCAATTATTCATTTAGTAGACAGCCCGTAAAACAGATGTCCTCTGAGTAAGCTGGGCATTTCACACCAAACACATTCAAAATATATATGGACCCATTTCCCCCTCACAGCTTCATAAGCAAGTCCTTTAACGTCTGCTACATTATTATACATATTTGTACATCACTTCTTTGTATGTGAAGAACCCAGGTTCAAATCCGTACTCCTACCCATAATCAAACTTCTCACCCTGCATTTCTCCAGTGAAAATGACCTTAATGGGTAAATCATTTAAGTATCTTAATGCTATAAGTGCCTTTGGAGCAAAGTGTCAAATAAATGTAAACAATGATCATTCTGTTGTAGCATTCAAGTTTTGGGGCAACAAAATAAATGATATTCAGTCAGAAAGAAATTAATCAACTCACACTGACATTACAGATGGTATAATTTTTTCATATTGTGTTTGCTTTGAAGGTGCTATTAGAAACAAAAACTGGTTAATTCAGTTAAGGGCTTTTGATGAAGGATGACTCAGCTGCCCTGCGGTTCTCTTCCCAGGGATGTAAGTACAAATAAATGAGAAAAAGCAAAAAACTGAAAGTGGCAACAGTGTTAGAGGGGCCTGGGGACATGCCCTCAGCCCAAGAAAATTTTGAATCTCAGAAGCAATCGAGCATCTTAGATGCAATCTGGGGGTATTTCAGGCACTTAAGTGTGATGAAGTTTTTGGACAAATTTCACTCATGACTGTTCAAATATACTGCACAGGTGAAATAGGTAATGGAAACTGACAAAATCTGAAACTGAAAACAAGATTATTACAATACAACATATACATTGGCAATTTTCAGTTAATTATATCTCAAGAGGTACTCACTGGAAAAAAGAAAAAAAAAAAAATCAACATCCTGGATATTTCAAAGCGCACACCAAGATGATCTTAACTTACCATGTCCTAATCAGAGCTGCTGGAAAAACATTTAAAAATATAAAATTAATGATTACTAGACCATCTTCAAGACCACCTTCACCACCGGGTCCACAACAAAAAAGCCTGCTCGGTACAGTAAAACACAGCCTGTCACTGAAGACCAGCGGAGTTTACCAGATACCCTGCAGCTCTGGCAAAAACTACATAGGACAGACAGGATGACTTATCTCAACCCGGCTCCAGGAACACATAAGAGCGATGAAAAACAATAACATCAATTCAGCAGTAGCTGAACACTCGCTGCAGACCGGTCATGTGAACTTCGAAGAGACCACAGTTCTTGCAACTGTTCCGGGATACAAGAGCCACGTAGTAAGAGAATCAATCGAGAAGACGGTTTCAAACTATCAAGGACCTGGACACCCCTCATTTCCAATCTTCATTCCAGACCCACGACGACCCGACTGCCTCACACGGAAGCTCAGATCAATGAGCCGACCAGTAACTAGACAGATACAGTGCAGGTGGAAAACACAGCAGGGACACCACCCAATGGGACCACCCGCTATGACCTTCGACCCCGCCTATAAATACACCCACCCTTGTTGAACACTCCATTTCACATCCAGCCTTCGCAAGATGTGGAAGCTCCCTGAAGATGCTTCCAACAAGGGAAGTGAAACGTCGGAACCAGTTTCCTACACGACGCGGTCTCATCCAGAAGACTTAAAACCCCAGTCAGTTGACACTGGCCGCAAAAGCTTATGTGTTTTAATATGATAACTATCTTGTTTTTTGTTACACTTTTCAAAGGTTCCAATCGTTCTGTACACGTTTCCATCATAGAAAATATCAATGCTCATTTTCCTAGCTATAGGTCAAGGGTGAGAAAAAAATTAAATCATATAAAAGCAGGTTAAGAACAATTAGTACTTTTCTCATTATCATGCTCTACTTCAATATTTCTAGCCCTCTTGTCCACTGAAACAACTGGTTTGGTTTTGACCTACATGTAGAATGCATCCTATCTTGAAGATGAGAGATTCCATACAAAGACTGATTGGCTGTTCCACCAGGCAAAGTGTAGCTTGTCATTCTGGTTTTGATGATTTTGCAGTGTTTACACTGACCACATGACTGTCCAATGCCTTCATACTATGAGAAGTGTAAGTCACACAGACACATTGACTGAAACCGCTTGTCCTGAGCAGGGTCGCAGCAAGCCTAACCTGGCAACACAGGGCGCAGGGCTGGAGGGGGAGGGAACACACCCAAGACAGGATGCCAGTCCATCACAGGGCACCCCAAACGGGACTTGAACCCCAGACCCACTAAAGAGCAGGCACAGGCCAAACCCACTGTGCCACTGCAGCCCTCAGAAGTGTAACTGTCTTTGCAAAAATTACAAAGAACTTTTCCCAGTACGTGGATCTTACAAAAGCACTCACCTAGTACGCAGTGCACACTTCTATCATTGTCTCCGATCCTGATTGTTACTATGCGATTTACCCAATCCCATCACAATTTCTTATTTTTTACTGTCTAATCAATTTCTTTCCCTCGCACATCATCTATGCCATCTAAAACTTTTGCAACCATTTTTTGGCAAGAAGAGAATGGCAAGCACAAACTCACGGTTATCACTGTAAGTCCAGGTCGCTACTGCTCTTGCTGGACTAATGAATTACAGACTGCGGAATACTCAGTTGCTTAGCTGTCTCGGATCTCACAACATCACAAACCAGTCTCTGTACAAGTGATGCGTTTGTTTTTATTTGTCACTCGGCGGTAAAATGCAGGCAGCTTAGATCTTTTCACATGCTTTTTACTAGATCTGACTCTCCATGCACACACACACACACACACACACACACACACACACACACACACACACACATACCACCCCTAAATTTTCACCTGGGATTTACACATCTCAAAAATGACCCATCCCCTTGTCCCTAAACTGGAGACTAGATGTCACAAACACTGCACCGCAATGATTCTGCTACAGGTAACCCTGATGATTACTGCCACAGGGCACCTCATTATGACCTCAAGATGACTGTGATAGAACTAAGTGTCACAATGACCATTTAGTTTAATGTGGTTTGTATCAATTCCACAGATAAGGTAACCTGTAACCTTAGGGTCTTGCTGAACTTTTTCCCCCTGTCACTTTCTATATAAGAGTGTAATTCAGCTGAAACACAAATCTTACTCGGACTAGATATGAGACAGACAGAATCAAATAGAGGTGTATTCTCTGGGGTCAGAAACACCAGAGACCACATTAAATTTTTCAATGGGGCAATAGTATTGAATTAACAGAAGATGACATGCAAACAAAAGAGCAGTGGGTCCTCTTAGACTGTGCCATGAGACTTTGCATTTACCTTTGTGTACATCTCTTTAAAAGGGTTCTTGCAGGAGAAGAAATCCAGGTCTATATCAAGGATGTACTGATCTGTGTGCTCTATAACTGAAAGGAGGCTGTTGAGGATTTGTGATGCAGTGCCTGCTTCCTGTGCAGACAGCGTGCAGAATTGTGACTCATCTCCATTTTCGCAGCTGGAGGCATCACAATCTGAGCTTCTGCTGCCCCCCGGTGGCTCAATCATGCCTGATCCAGGAGTCCAACTCCCCTCTGCCTCCTCTGCTACGGTTTGCTCAGGGTCACCCAGGGACTGCATTTGTTCAGCATCCGGACCAATGGCTGCACTTTTTGACCTTTTAGAAGTACATGCTCCATCGACCTCAGCTTTACTGCTTTTGGATGGGGCTGGATGCACTCTCATAACATTCAGCTTGAACAGCTTTTCTTCTTCCAGCTGATCCTCAGGGACGTAAAGGCCATCGCTTAAAAAGTAATCATCTTTGCTTGTAACCCTAAATTTCAAAAGAATCAAAAAAAGAACCATATTATATTAAATTTCAGCATTTACTGGAAAGTGCTTTTATCCATGGAAACTTTCTTAGAGAGTTGATCCTTTCTTATCAAGCTATTTGGCTATGGTTAAGTGCTTTTACTCAGGGCACAACAACATAGCCTATCCTATATTTCTGATGGTTCTATTATATGGAAGAGGGTGTTAAAACGAGAAATCTTGAAAATGTAAATGTACCAGGAACAGTGCAACACAGAACTGAGTTGCACTGCTAACACATGTACCATACTTTTTTAAAAAGTTATATGGTAACAGTATGGCAGCTTTAGCGACCAAAGGCATGCAAAGCCCAAGGAGGTGTCTTGTGTACAAATCCAGTAATTAAAATGAAGAAGCCAAGCAGCACTGTGTTTTGTCACACCTACCTGATGGTGGTTGTCGAAGAGTCTCGTCCAACAAACATACTGTGCTCACCCTCCTTGATCTGCTGCGCCCAGTATGGGTGAAGCCACATCACATGAGAGAGGTGTCCAGCGTAAACTATGGGCATGATCCAGTTCTCAATGCTCAGCTCACTGCAGATTTGAAAATAAATGCAGAAGGGACTTTGGCAAATATTATAGTTAAATGCAAAAGTTGATCACAAGGCAAACTCCTCTTCCAGACTGTGCAACAGCTTCTTCCCAGACCATATGCATACTCATCTCATGAAAGAGTTGGCTGTTTTTCCATATACAAAAGAAAAGTCTGCACAAGTCTCTCAAACAAACACACACACTCTCCAAAACCACTTGTCCCAAGCTGGGTCATGGCAAACTGGAGCCTAACCCAGCAACACACAGCATAAAGCTGGAGGGGGAGGGGACACACCCAGGATGGGATGCCAGTCCATTGCAGGGCACCCCAATCGGGACTTGAACCCCAGACCCATCAGAGAGCAGGGCCCGGTCAAATTCACCACACCACTGCATCCCCTCTTTGAGCAAAGCACATGTCACTTAAATTAAAATAGCATGTTATGCAAATAACTGAATCTTCTGCTCCTTGGGGGCACTATCCCCCAAAAAAACAATTCAAACTGTCAAACTGTCATGGCACACACTGTTACCCTATTATATTTTATTGCTACTCCTATCTTGCCTGCTTTGCCTCATGTCTAGGTTTTACTGTCTCTAGTACTTATGCTCTGTGTATATGATGTGTACTGCACTGTCCTGTATTTGCATTTGTCTTGTTTGTAAGACACTGAATTATATGTTCTATGTGACACGGAGGTCCAAAGAGAAACTAAATTTTGTTCTCCTATGTGTGTAACTCACTTACAGGTGGAATGACAATAAAGTTGATTTTGAAACTAGTCGGAACAGCTGGTAGCGTAGTGGTTACAGCTACTGCTGTTGGATTTAAAAGTTGCAGGTTCAATCCCTACCTCTAGCTGTAGTACCCTTAAGCAAGGTACTTACCCTAAATTGCTTCAGTAAAAAATTACCCAGCTGTCCAAAGGGGTAAATACCTTAATATTGTAAGTCGCTTTGGAGAAACATGTCAGCTAAATGAAAACAGTGTGTTAGATTATTTTTGCAAGAGAGACAGAAAAGATAACGTGTGGTCTCTGTGTTGAGCCTCTACTCTTTGCCAACTACATCTGTTTCCTTAGTGATGTCATTGCCTCTCAAGGACCTATAACTACTATGCTATAATACTCAGCTTTTCTTTTCTCTCCCAGCCTCCACAGATGAATCTTCTCTTATCTCAATTTTCCTCTCTAAGACCTCTGCTATGAAGACTGACCACCATCTACAACTCAGCCCATCCAGAACTGAGATCTTTTACCTCCCAGCTGGTCCATCCACATGTCAAGAAGTCTGTGTCAAACAGGAAAATTCGCTCACTTCATCCACCTCGTTGGTTAAGACCATGGGAGTAAAAATCAAAGTCTGTCCTTCTCTCTACATATACAAGTGATAAACTGATTCTGCAAATACATCCTACATAACACCCACAAAATCTGCTATTATCTCACATCACACACTATGCAACTTCTTGGCCAGGCTATGGTAATATCCCACCTGGACTACTGTAACACTCTCCAACCTGGTCTCCCAGCCTGCTACATCAAACCTCTACAGCAGATACAGAACGCTGCAGCATAAATTGTTTCTAACTAGTCAAAGTGCTGGCTTCCTGTTAGCTTCCCATATCAAGCTCAAGACTCTAGTTAAGCTCTACAAAATGGTAAAAAGATCTCCACCTTGACACCTGCAGGGCCTGATCACTCAAACCCCAGCAAGACTGATATTCTACTCCACCTCTGTCTCACTCATTTTATTGCGGTGAAATGAGCTCCCTCTATCCCTCTGAACTGCTGAATCCTTATCAACATTCATGAAGGGTCTCAAATCACAACTCTTTTAGACTCATTTCTCTTATCTCCTAATTCCTCTATATTATTGCATCAGACTATCTTTCATGATCACCTTTGTATTTCCTATCCTCCAGGCAACAGCTTGTATAATGTGTACTGGCAAAAGTGGTGGTACTGAAAAAACTATTCTGTACTTTGATAACCATGTGTCTATATTTAAAGGTCTTTGTCTACCGTGAAATTCACTTTAGTTTGATTCAAATACTACTGCTACACTGATGATACCCAGCTCTTCCTTTCCTTTCCACCTGGAGCATGAGACACTTCCACACACATTGCTGCCTGCCTGTTGTACATCTCTGCATGGAGGTCTCATCACCACCTACAACTCAACCTCTCCAAAACAGAGATCCTTCATCTCTCAGCTGGCCTGTCTTCCTGTCATGATCTCTCAATCAAACTGGAAAACGCACTCATTTTGCCTACCTCCTCGACTAAGAGTCTGGGAGTGATAGACTCAAGTCTATCATTCTCTCAGCACATCGAAGCCATAACCCAGACCTGCAGATATATCCTGCATAACATCTGCAGGATCCATCCTTACCTGACAACAGACTCTGCGCAACTACTTGTAAAGGCCATAGTGACATCCCATCTGGACTATTGCAACTCTCTCATTTGGCCTTCTTGCTACTGCCATAAAACCTCTACAGCTGATACAGATACTGCTGCCCGAGTGGTGTTTGACTCGCCGAAGCATTCACATGTATCTCCTCTACTCGTATCTCTGCACTGGCTTCCCATAGCTGTCTGGATCAAATTTAAGACCTTGGTTATGGCCTATAAAATTCATCAACAGAACTGCTCCCAGCTATCTACAAGAGTTGATCATTTGCAACACGCCAACCAGGCTGCTACACTCTTCCACATCTGCCCACTTGGTGGTCCCACGTACGAAAGGTAAAGCACAGAGGTTCTCAGTTCTGACTCCATTGTGGTGGAACGACCTACCCCTCTCGCTCAGAACTGCTGAATCTCTGACCACATTTAGATGTACGTCGATTTGTAGCGTCTGCTAAATTAATAAATGTAAATATTTACTTTGAGTTTCATGTCGTTTTGGAGAAAAGTGTCTGTTAATGAAATATAAAGTTTAAGTAGGTAGGCTAACGTGAGTGTGCGATACGAGATACACGACGTGCGTGGCATCGGTTCACTCTCTGCCACCTGAAAAGAGCTTCTTTATCGAACACGGTGTCCGCGGGCATGTTGACCGGAATCAGGAGGTCTGGGTGTGAGTCCAGATGGACCATCTTCACGTTATTCGTTGGAAGGTGTCTCGAGCCCATCGCGCGGTATATGTGCTGCACGACCTGAAGAAAATATATTGAATATACCACTGTAAAGCACATCGGGATGCAACTTATAAGTATAAGAACAGTAAAGGCATCATGAGCAAATAAAAACGCGGATTCTTCGCTCTAGACTAGGGTTTTTTTCCTCGTTGTAAATCATAGATGAGCGTAACATGACGATAATGATTATGATAACCTAACTGCGTGGGCCACACTGTCGAATCACACACGTAAATCATGCTCACATCGTTATGATCCTCGACTATCCACACAGGCAAGCGTGGGTATATCCTTTTCGATGCTTGAGTGTTCATGCTCTTTATCGTTATAACCGAAATAAATAAATACGTTTTTCATCTACTGTACGCATGCTTTCAGCCATGCGAAGAAAAAAAAAAAAAAAACACCAGCGGCGCTAAGTTCCTATTTCTCCTATTGGCTGAATTTGTCATGGTAGCTTGTGATTGGTGTTCGTGTGTCCATCAAATAATATCTGTCGGCTAGAAACAATTTTTTTTTTTTTTTTTTCCGTTTCGGAGCGCCAAGTTTCAAGAAGCTCAAAGACGTCGATCATTTCGATGGGGCAGAATTATATGTCTATAACGTATAAATACACACACACACACACTTTCAGAACCGCTTGTCCCATACGGGGTCGCGAGGAACCGGAGCCTACCCGGTAACACAGGGCGTAAGGCCGGAGGGGGAGAGGACACACCCAGGACAGGACGCCAGTCCGTCGCAAGGCACCCCAAGCGGGACTCAAACCCCAGACCCAGTGGAGAGCAGGACCGTGGGCCAACCCACTGCGCCACCGCACCACCCTCTTAAATATATACACGTTATCCAGAATTTAAAAAAGTCTAAAAATAATATTGAAATATTTACATTTATCAGGGGGACGCGGTGGCGCAGTGGCGCAGTCCTGCTCTCCGGTGGGTCTGGGGTTCAAGTCCCGCTTGGGGTGCCTTGCGACGGACTGGCGTCCTGTCCTGGGTGTGTCCTCTCCCCCTCCGGCCCTACGCCCTGTGTTGCTGGGTAGGCTCCGGTTCCCCCGTGACCCCGTATGGGACAAGCGGTTCTGAAAATGTGTGTGTGTATTTACATTTATTCATTTACATTTATTCATTTAGCAGACGCTTTTGTCCAAAAGCGAGGTACATCTCAGCAAAAGTACAAATGCACACAGAAGCAGCAGACATGAAAGTCTCAGCAAACCTAGTTTGTTACCTACCACTTGCTTCACCGAGGTTCATCGTTCGAGTAGGTGCATAAAACACAGGTTAGACAAATCCCGATACCCTCCCACCACTTTTTTAAAATATTATAAGATACACAAAAAAGCAAGTACAATGCCAGAATAGTGGCTAAATAAAGGTTGTATCCGGGGATGCTTATGGAGATACGATGTGTTAACAGTTACACCGTAAATGAGCTAGAGAGATCTTGGGCGAAGTGGATCTGGAAAATTTGAGTTTTCAGACCCTTCTTGAATATAGACAGTTTCCGCAGTTCTGAGTGACAGGGGAAGGTCATTTCACCACAACGGACCCAGAACCGAGAATCTCCAAGCTTTACCTTTACCTAAGTTTCATATAATATTGCATTATTTCAGTCTCTTTCTCAATTTAGTAGCATACAACATGTAATAACATTAAAAATATTCTATTAAAATTTGGTAAGGAAGTGTTAGCTAAAAATATGTATATAACTATGCATTAAATACATCAGTTAAGAATCTAAATGGGGTGTGGTGGTGTAGTGTGTTTGACCAGGTCCTCCTCTCTGGTGCGTCTGGGGCTCAAGTCCCGCTTGGGGTGCCTTGTGACGGGCTGGTGTCCCGTCCTGGCATCCTCTCCTGGGTGTGTCCCCTCCCCCTCTAGCCCTGTGCCATATGTTGCTGGGTTAGGCTTCGGGACAGGCAGTTTCAGACTCTGTGTGTGTGCATATATGTACACACACCCCAAGCCCCTCTGCACATGTATTTCGGAGACTTTCTTTCACAAAATTTAAATTTATTTCTTGTATGTCATACTTTTGCCAAGGTTGCTACCAGGGATATGTATGCATTCAATGAAGAGAACCTGTTCAGAGCCTTGTCTCCTGAATCTGTTTTCAGTAGTTCTGTCAGTGGGGCTACCATATTAAGTAGCTACATCAGCTATGTACCTGTCCCCTTGGGGAGTTCTGTATTTGGGGCTTCTGCTTCTTTTTCCGCCATGGTTAGATCCAGTTTGCCCTCTTCTTTCAAGATAGTACACTCAAAGAAATATTTAGGCCTAATAATTAAGATTTATGTATTTTGATTGCATATAAAATTTCCATCCATTTGAATTATATATTTTTAACCTTAACAAAGTAATAAACTTAATGAAATACATATTTGTAAATCATATGTAAATGAAACAGGTAAGAATAAGATTTATGCAACAGTATCAACAAATCCAAGGGGGTGTGGTGGCACAGTGGGTTGGACTGCAGTCCTGTTTTCCAGTGGGTTGGGGTTCGAGTCCTGCTTGGGTTGCCTTATGATAGACTGGCGTCCCGTCCTGGGTGTGTCCCTTATGCCTTGTGTTACCAGGTAGGCTCTGTGACCCTGTATGGGACAAGTGGTTCTAAAAATGTGTGTGTATCAATAAATCCAATTTGTTTTAAATTCATAAGAAACAGAAGTATGTATTCTTCTGTAATAAAGCCAATTTACTTAAAATGCATCACATTTTTTAATAATAAACCAAATGCATTTTAAAACATTTATAAATTTGTATTTATCTATTCCTACCCAATCACAATATTCTACAACAAAATCTAATAAACAAAAAAGAACAGCTAGACCACATAGTTTCACATTTATCAATGTATTAATACTTGAAGACATTTGGCTATTTTGGGAGTAACAAAACTCAAAAGTCAGCAAAAAGAGGAGCTAGCAAGACATACTAGCTGGTGCCCATACACATCTCCAAAAAAAAAAAAAAAAAAAAAACCCCACACACCACATTAAGGTTAAATGCATTGCTTTCAAACATTTTTGCCACAATCAACCTCTTTGCACAAATAAATGCAAACATTAACAGACTGTAGAAAAAAAGACATTTCCTCAAGAAGTGCTTAAACTAGAAAACTTGAAAACTTGAGGTAGACAAAATAAATCAGGTCACACCTGATTCAATGATAACACTATTGCTTACATTACACTAACATTTTCACAAATCTGTGACATGCAATTATTTGAAACAATAGGGTGAAGGTCACAAAGAAGTGCCCTAAGTTTCAGTGGTTCATTTTGTCCAGTGTGGGATTACTGCAGTCTATAAAATAACCCAGAATCATATATTGTAAGGTATGGTACACACTGGACATACAGCAATGACACACACCTTCACTCACTTGCACACACACACTGTCTATCTATGTTTTAACCCACAGCCACGAGTTTACATTTACATTTAGCAGACACTTTTCTCCAAAGCAACTTCCAATGGATACTATGTAGTGTTATCAGCCCATACACCTTATTCACGAAGGTGACTTACACTGCTAGATACAATACTTACAATGAGTCACTCATCCATACATCAGTGGAACACACTCGCTTGGTCACACACACTATGGATGAACATGAACAGCATGTCTTTGGACTGCGGGAGGAAACCGGAGCACCCAGAGGAAACCCACACAGAGAGAACATGCAAAATCCACACAGACTGAGTGGGGATCAAACCCATGTCCTCTCGCACCACCCAGGCACTGTGAGACAGCAGTGCTATTTGCTGTGCCACCATGCCACCATGAATGAAGATAAAACGGAAGAAAAAGCATTTGGTAAACACACACACTTTCTGAACTGCTTGTCTCATTCAGGGTCATGGGGAGCCAGAGCCTAACCCAGCAACACAGGGTGTAAGGCTGGAGGGAGAGGGGACATACCTAGGACAGGACACCAGTCTGTCACAAGGCACCCCAAGCAGGACTCAAACCCTAGACCCCCCAGAGAGCAGTACCCAGTCCAACCCACTGCACCACTGCACTCCCACATCTGGTAGATAAATAAATATAAATTTAAATGCATAGTTTGAGTATTTGATTCTTAATCCTGGGTTTAAAAGTGTTCAGAGAGGTTCTGATATTCTGGACAAATACATTTTCCCTGTGTTTAGAAGATAAAGCAGGAATTTTTGAATGCATGATGAAAAAATTGATGAACCTTCTGTAGACTAGGAACATGCTTGCTTTCCCACTTAATGGTAATGAAAAATAGTTTTTACAAGAATTCTCAGTAAGAGTAGAGCTTCAGTATGACGTTATTGTCGTAATGCAAGGACACTGTATTACTATTATTATTATTGCTACTGCTGTTGTTGTTCTGGTTCTTATTCTTGTCCTTGTTGATGCCCCTATTCATTAATTTATTTACCAGCAACTCCACCACAAAGTGGTTGCATTGAATATGTTGTCAATATACCTATGGTGTCCACGTCCAACTGATCCTGCTCTGCAGCAGTAACAGTTTCCTTTTTCAGTGTTACAGTTACTTGGCGCTGCAGCCGGAGGAAACAGACTTCTGGTATGCCCTACATAGTGGATTCTCTGTGGGTTTTGTGTATTGTCTTAAGATCAACAAGATTGTTATGAGAGAACATTGTACAAACTTGAACCTCAGTACATAAAAAGTGTGTGTCTATATAAACTATGCAAAAAATGTAGTTATTTGCAGTGTAATATAATTTGTCACAAGACTGTTAATTACATACTGAATATAAATGTTCAGATGCAATGGGCCTCTTTGCTATAGTAATACAGCTCAGCCCAAGAGTAAAACCCTAGTGCTCCCTTCTGGTTAGCTGGAAAATGATTTACAAAGAGCAGACTTCTGACACTAGAGGAACTATTCTCAATGTTCCAGCATCTAGTATAATTTTTTAAATGTATTTAGTCAAAGTAAAACATTTGTGTCACAACAGGACAAATGATATAAAAATGTGTTTTAAAATCTTGAGATTCAAAATTTCCAATCAGTGAAAAATATCATTCCCAGAAGGTCAGCATGGAGTGAGTGGACATTTTCTCTATGGGAGGTTGCAGTTAGATGCTAAAAAAGCAGTTCTGTGATTCATTTACTTAAGACCAGTTTCCCTGACCATGTTCCTTACATCATTTTATGAGATATATGTGAAGACAACTGGGAGCTTTGTGACTGATTTTGATTTGAGATTTCTGCAACCTTGGATGTTATGCACAAATTTCATGCTGTAGAGGAGCTAGCTTCCATTTCCCAGAGAGTGGGGTTGCAAATTTTGACCATTATAACCCACATACTTTCCATCTAATAATTTGTCTGGTTTTAATTCCTATGACACTCATTTGCTCAAAAACACACTAAAATCTAGTTCACCAGCATTTAACAACTGCATAAAGTAGTATTAATAATATGGAATAACAACCAATAGTAACCAACCAATCAATGTCTATAACCGCTCGTCCTGAGCGGGGGCCGCAGCAAGCAGAAACCTACCCGGCAACACGGGCGCGAGGCCGAAGGGGTAGGGAATACACCCAGGACGGGGCGCCAGTCCGCCGCAAGGCACCCCAAGCAGGGCTCGAGGAATAATAACCTATTTAAATCTATTTTATCTTTATTATTAAAGAAACCACTCAGAACATGA
Source organism: Scleropages formosus (assembly GCF_900964775.1). NCBI lineage: Eukaryota > Metazoa > Chordata > Actinopteri > Osteoglossiformes > Osteoglossidae > Scleropages > Scleropages formosus. Next base: position 430,160 of record NC_041822.1, read on the forward strand.
CACAGTGAGTAGTGCTGCTGTCTCAAAGTGCTGAGGTGGTACGCAAGGACATGGGTTCAATCCGCACTCAGTCTATGTGGAGTTTGCATTTTCTCCCTGTGTCTGCATGGGTTTTCACTGGGTGCTCTGGGTTCCCCCTTTAGTCCAAAGAAATGCTCTTCAGGTTCCCCCATAGTGTGTGAGTGACAGAGAGAGTATGTTTCACTGATGTAGGGATGAGTGATACATTGTAAGCAGTGTATCTAGCAATGTAAGGCACCTTGGTGAATAAGGTGTGTGTGCTGAGAACACTACATAAAGTTCATCGGAAGTTGCTTTGGAGAAAAGCGTCTGCTAAATAAATAAATGTAAAACATATGTATCCTCTGAATACAAATCATGAAAACGATTTAATATGATATGAAACACACACACACACACATTTTCAGAACCGCTTGTCCCATACTCTTGCCAGGTACCACACCACCTCGGGGCCGGGTGTACCCCCTGTCGTTACCGGAACAACGGGCCATGCAGGAGTACATCAGGGAGGCCCTCGAAGCTGGTCTGATCCGGCCGTCGACGTCACCAGCGGCGGCAGGGTTCTTCTTTATCGGTAAGAAGGACGGGGGACTGAGGCCGTGCATAGATTACCGAGGGTTGAATGCCATAACGGTCAAGTACCTTTACTGTTGATTACCTCGGCTCTGGAGGGGATCCATGGATCGACCTGGTTCTCGAAATTAGACCTCCGCAGTGCGTATAACCTCATCCGGATCCATGAGGGGGATGAATGGAAGACGGCCTTCTCCACTTCACTAGGTCACTATGAGTACAGGGTCATGCCCTTTGGCCTAGCTAATGCCCCCTCAGTTTTCCAGGCCTTTCTCAACCATGTGTTGGGCGATTTCCTTCATCACTGCGTCATCGTCTACCTGGACGATATATTGATCTACTCGAAGACCCGAGAGCAGCATATCCAACAGGTCCGGGCGGTCCTCAGGCGGCTCCTACAACATCGATTGTATGTGAAGGCAGAGAAGTGTGAATTCCACCAACGCCAAATCTCCTTCCTGGGCTACATCCTGAGCCAGGAGGGAGTTTCCATGGACCCCAGGAAGGTGGGTGCAGTGACCTCCTGGGCTCGACCTACCACAGTAAGGGTGCTCCAGCGCTTCCTTGGGTTCGCCAATTTCTATCGTCGGTTCATATGTAATTTTAGCACAGTAGCCGCACCCCTTACCGCGTTAACTGCAAGCAAGGACTGAAGACTCCCTTGGGGGGCGGAGGCGGAGAAGGCTTTCCAGGAGTTAAAAACACGGTTCACCTCCGCCCCAGTGCTGAAACAGCCGGACCCTTCCTTGCCGTTTGTGGTGGAGGTCGACGCCTCCTCGGTAGGGGTGGGTGCAGTCCTGTCACAGCGGCAAGGTGACCCTCCCAAGTTGTACCCCTGTGCCTTCTTCTCCAGGAAGATGACCCCTGCCGAACGGAATTACGACATTGGGAACCGGGAACTCCTTGCTATCAAGCTCGCGCTTGAGGAGTGGCGTCACTGGCTGGAAGGTGCGGTCCATCCCTTTGTGGTACTCACGGACCACCGCAATCTAGAGTACCTAGAGACCGCAAAACGGTTGAACTCCCGCCAGGCCCGATGGGCCCTGTTCTTCACCCGTTTCCGCTTTACTGTTTCTTATCAGCCAGGTTCCAAGAATGGGAAAGCCGATGCTTTATCGCGGGTTCATGACCCCGAACCACTGCCCCCCAACCCAGAGGAGATCCTACCCCAGGGATGCGTGGTGGGTCCGGTCCGCTGGCAATTCCTGCAGGACATCCAAGAAGCCCAGGACAGCGAGCCAGAACCGCCCGGGAGGCCAACCGACTGTGTTTATGTCCCCAGTTCCTTCCGCGCAGCGGTGCTGAAGTGGGCCCATGAGGCTCCAGAGGCCGGGCATCCCGGGATCCGCCGTACCTTGTCCCTGGTCCAAGGACGGTTCTGGTGGCCCTCACTGTCCGACGGCGTCAGGGACTTCGTCCAGGCCTGTGCCACCTGCGCTCAGACGAGGACCCTGCCCGAGAAGGCAGCAGGTCTCCTACAACCCTTGCCTACGCCGACCCGACCCTGGACCCACGTGGCGCTGGATTTCCTAGTGGACCTCCCGGTCTCAGAGGGTAAGACCATGATCCTTTCCGTTATAGATCGTTTCTCTAAGGCTTGCAGACTGGTGCCCCTTCCGAAGCTGCCCACCGCTCTCGAGGTGTCGGAGGTCCTATTCGAGCATGTCTTTAAACTCTACGGACTCCCCGAAGACATTGTTTCCGATCGAGGTCCCCAGTTCACCTCTCGGGTATGGAAGGCCTTTTGGAGCCTGCTCGGAGTGACGGTCAGCCTTATATCAGGATACCACCCGCAAGCCAACGTCACGTCGAACACTTGCAACAGGTTGTTGCAAGGTTTCTCCGAGCCTACCGCTCCCAAAAACCCCACCACTGGGCTCGCTACCTGGCCTGGGCAGAGTATGCCCACAACTCCACGCCTCATACATCCACAGGTATGTCGCCCTTTCAGTGTGTGTTAGGCTACCAACCTGTCCTGTTCCTTAGTGAGACCTCTCCAAGTCCTGTTCAGGCTGTGGAGACATGGCATAACGAGAGCACCCGCGTCTGGAGGACGGTCCGGGCCCACCTGCTCCGCAGTGCGGAACGCCACAAACGTCAGGCTGACCGGCACCGGCGCACCCTTTCGTTCTTGCCTGGACAAAGAGTTTGGCTCTCCACCCGAGACCTTCAGCTGAAGACCCCCTCCAAGAAACTCGGGTCCCGCTAAATCGGCCCTTTCAAGGTAGTACGTCGTGTCACGCCGGTTACCTACCGCCTTCAGTTAACCCCCTGACCTCCGAGTGCACCCAACATTCCATGTTTCCCTCCTGAAACCGGTTGGGGTGTCCTTGCATCAGCCACCAGTAGAAACAACCACACCACCGTCGACACTACCCCTCGCAGGAGACGATGTCTATGCGGTCCGAGCCCTGCTAAACTCCCGCCGACGGAGAGGTCGACTACAATATCTGGTGGATTGGGAGGGGTACGGTCCGGAGGAGCGTTCCTGGGTAGCTGCTTCGGACATCCTGGACCCCGACCTGGTGGCCGCTTTCCATAGGGACCATCCCGAGTGCCCGGCTCCGCGCCCCCGGGGGCGTTCTCCTTCCCGGCCCAGGGCGTCCGGAGCCGCCCGTGGAAGGGGGGGTATTGTCACGTTCTCCGCATCTGGCACCTCTGCGACACCTGCCGTTCCCTGATGGGAACGACTATAAAGAGGGAAGCCGAGGAAGCCCAGACGCGGAACCTTGTTTTGCCTTCTTGTTTCCCTGCGAACCGTATTACCGAGAGACCCATTCCGACTTCGACCCTTTGCCTGTTTCTTCCTGACCACGTTCTTTGCCTAGCCCTTCCTATGATATTTGCTGATCGCCTGACCCTCGCCTGCCCCTCGACTACGATTATGGATTCTGATTCGGCTTCCGTGCGCGTCGATCCGAACACTCTTCACTTGAGTCCATCTGCGCTACGCGCAACCGTGACACATAAATTGTACTTTTGCTGAGATGTACATCGGTTTGGACAAAAGCGTCTGCTAAATGAATAAATGTAAATGTAAAATACCCTTGAAATAAGATTAAAAATGTAATAGGTTTCATAAAATTGGAATAATCTCTGAAAATTTTGACTCTTCCCCATGAGAGAATGTAATAAAATAAATAAAACATGGCTTGCTATGGAATTCAGTCCCATGACATGCTTGATTTGATTAATTTCTTCCAAGAGACAATTTACCGTTTCCTCCCTCACCAATGTTCTACATTTGTAAGTACACATGAGTTGTCCATTTCCGTGGTGGCCTGGTCCTTTCACCAGAGATTTTTTGCAGCCCCGTCACCTGGTATCCGCCCCACCACCGTAGAATGCCCTGTTTGACTTGCAGGAAACTGGGGCCCATTGTAGTGTGTTGTCGCAGCTAATTTGGTTGAGCCAATTCCCATCTTGAGATGGGCAGGACACAACACAGATAGCAGACAACCGATGGACCACACTCCTAGCTGAGTGGTACCCAAGAGAACAAAAACGACCACCTGGATGACCCCCAAGGAGGTTGAGGATGAACTTGTTAGATGGGAATGCCATATGTGGAGGAGTAAAGCAAGGAGAAGGGACAAATGGAGAGTGTGCTGTTATTGGCACCGTCTAAACAACAGCTGATGGACCGATCCAGAGATCCAGGGGACACAAATCATACTGGTGGCATTCTCTTGCAAACAGTGATAAATGGCATCCACTGCTGAAAGCTTTTCAACTATGATAAATGTCTCCTCACTATGAGATTTTACATTTTTTGACACGTCACCTGGAAAACGATATGTTCGACTGGCAGGCAAACTATGGACTTTTCTGGATGGATGTCTGATCATCACCTACAACTCAACCTCTCCAAAACAGAAATCTTTCACCTCCCAGCTGGCCTATCTTCTGTCTTTCTCTCAGCACATTGAAGCCATAACCTGGACCTACAGATACATGTTGCACAACATCCGCAGAAGCCGTCCTTATCTCACAACAGACTCTGCACAACTACTTGTCCAGGCTATGGTGATATCCCACCGGGGCTACTGCAACTCTCTCCTGTCTGGCCTTCCAGCTACTTCCATCAAACCTCTATAGCTGATACAGAATCCTGCTGCACGAGTTGTGTTTGACTTCCCAAGCGCTCCAGCGTATCTCCACGTCTCATATCTTTGCATTGGCTTCCTATAGCTGCCCGGATCAAATTTAAGACCCTGGTTATGGCCTACAAAAGCATCAGTGGAACTGCTCCCAACTATCTACAAGACTTGATCATCTGCTCCACCCCAACCAGACTTCAATGCTCCTCCACCTCCGCCTGCTTGGTGGTCCCGCACACGAAAGGTAAAGCACAAAGGTTTTGCGGTTCTGATTCTTCCCCTTCCCCTCTCACTCAGAACTGCTGAATCTCTGTCCACATTTTAAAAGGGTCTTAAAACTCACCTCTTCTGGACTCACGTCAATAATGATCAATTAAGTTCATGTAATGTGTAAATGTTCATGCACTATAACTTTGAAATCATGTCTGTTAAACAATGGATAAACCTTCACACAGCTGCTCTTGTAATGTAAAAAATTTTATATATATAACAAAAAATTACTAGTAAGGTGATTATGAATTGTCAGTATTCAGATAAAATCTTGTACAGCTACTCATGTGATGTACAGTACACTGGTTCATACGGTGGAAAGAAACTAAGCATTACATCTGTATCTAAGTCTCCCTTTCTGCTAACATAATGCACACATTGTATTTTTTGCGAGATGTATGTCACTTCGGTGAAAAGAATCTGCTAAATGAATAAATTTAAATGTAGTCTACTAGATGAGAGCAGTTGCATCATAGATTACTATGGCAATCTGCATTGCCAAGTAAAGCTATGTTACACCCTATCCTGTCACAAAGGCCTGTAAGAACAAAGTCAGATGTAGCAATCATGAACTGTAATCAAAGTGCTTAATTGTTTAGCTACTTATTAATCAATATTACATTTCTCAAAACAGACGTAATATTGGTCTTACAATCATTGATGTACACATTTACAAATAGTTGGAATGCTATCAGCACTCAGGTGACTAAAGCATAAATTAAAGTAATTGTACTATTAACAAACTGATTTAACTAACACAAGCTGGTACAGTCTTTGCTATCTGTTGCCATGTCAGTAGCTGTTTCATATCCATGCATTCAGTTTCTTTTGGTCTTAATTTTCTGCTGCATGATTATAAGAAGGTTTGTAGCGTCCAGACAGGAGTCTGACACGGACGCGCGTTGCTGTTACGTCCAAACATGGACTAAAAATGAAAGAAGCCCACATGCAGAGTGGTTTTAGAAGTGTAAAGTGCAAACTGTAAAGTACTGGGCGGAGGTGAAACAACAAACGTGGGACAAAGAAAAGCACAGCGCATTCGCACAGGGTAAAAAGTGAAACGTGAATCTGTGTTTGTTAGTACGACTTGAACACGGAGGCGTGACGAAATACCAGACTGGAACTCTGGACCACGACTGGAGAACAAGTGGCAGGGGTAGATAGGACGGGAACTCGAACAGAACAGAACAGAGGAGCAGATGAAATTGGTGGCCAGGGACAGGTGTCGGTCTTCCGAGGTTCAATGTTGTTTCTGGGGTAAGACAATACTGAGTACACAGGTAAACAAGCGGGGTCGAAAGCCAGGTGAAAACAGGAAAGTAGAACAGGGTGTAGGGAACAAAGTGCTGAATTTATAAGCCGAGCAGGGAGGCATTGTAAGATTCAGCAACCCTGTGCAGGAACAGCGCTGCCTTTATCCCTGGCCTCATTGATTAATGTCAAGTGCGGCTGCTTGGCTTGTGGGTGTGGGTGTGACACATTGGTTCACAAAGGATAGTTTTGCAGTGAACATGTCAAATTACGTTGTCTTTGAATTTATGCAATATCTGCTAAATTTCATCCAAGATGCCTTCTGTAATGATGATTGCATAAATGACTCCAAAGGGAAAATAAATAATCTGAAAGGGTGACTAAAATCAGGTGGCTGTTTCACACAAGTAAGAACAATTAATGGGATGGGGGCTTCACAAGCTCACACACCATAGGAAAGAAATGTCAGTTCCTGAAACTCCAGCTCCTGAGCAGAGATGGAGAGAGCAGTAATACTGTCAGACTAAATTATTCACATCCTCCAAGACAGCTGTGCTCTTCTCAGAGCTGGTGGCTTCAGCGTAAACTGCTGTGTATGTGCTTGCTGAGAGTAAATGCCAAATCACTACCAAATGGACCATTTCTTTTTATGCATGGTTTTAAAGAATGAGTGCAACTCATTTGTAGCTTGAAAACAGACACACTCAGTAGACAAACTATCTAGTTTAAACAACATCATAGGAGGATAACAGAAAACTGAAAAACAGAAGTAATTGTGCACTGGGTTAGCTTTTATTTCAATCCTGTTATCCTGCTCTCAACTGTGGCCAAGAAAAGGTGTATGAGACATTGTTTGCTTGTTTGTCAGCCAGTTGTGTTGTGCTTGACCAGCAGGCAACACTGCAGTAAGATTCACCACACAGTGCATCAATATTTCATCCCAGATTGCCCTGACTGCAACAACATAATTTAGTTGTTGCTTCAGATGATTATTTAAGTAGTTTTCTCCCCGACTCTTGGGACTGCGCTTCTGTTTGTTTTCTCCTTTACCGCTCCTGGTAGGAGGGCAGCAAGCCCTGAGAAGAGTCCATTAGCAGAAAACAGTTTTTCATCCCTATACCTAGCACCAGCAGTTCTCCTATTATTACTGTGGCAAGAGGAAAGCCATTAATTGCTAATTTACCTTATTAATGTTATTTCCTTCAGATCTTACTATGAGAAGGGTTATAATTGTTATGCAGCTGAAATTAAATTCTGCTATCTCAGAAAAATGAAACCGAATAAACTATTACACTGGCAGCATTGTCATTTGAATAAATTTAGTGTACGTATATAAATTCTAGGATGTTTTTTCAGGTGTAATTCTGTCCATGTTTCTGTATTCATCTCTCCTAATGAAACTGGCTTGCAAGACAGGGTCCTGACGGGCAAAAGTGATAGGCTGGACTGGATTTTGGTCCAGTCAACGTGAAGCCTGAGCAAGGTTTGTGAAACAACAACAGTTCAGAAAATACTGAAATGTAAACCCATGCTTTGTTCTCTGAAAATGTTAGAATTCTAAAACCCCAAGAATCTTCCTCCATGTTGAAATCCCTGCATTAACTCAGTCCACTCAATGTCTTGTACCTAAAGACCATTCGCAACTATCCTACACAACTCAAAATGCAGCAAAATGATTTTGCAGCTCTTAGTCAGAGCAGCATTTTTGGGCTTCAGGTTTACAGTTACCCAAAATTTCTTTCAGTTAAAAAAAAAAAAAAAACTGTTAGCTCTATAATACTTAATAACTAAAAATTAAAATCCATATCTGAACCCTGTGCATCTATTTGATCTGGCAGAGAAGGTTGCCTTAAATCTAATGTGCTATGCTGAAAAGCCAAGAATGAGTGATTAGGAAACCAGTAGTGCATTATGGTATAATGTAGACTACTTCACCCAGAGTGCTTAAAGGTAAAGCTAAATAAAACTGTACTGCCCTACCGTCTATGAATATGTTTTAAATGCCTTTTGTTGGGGGTGCGGTGGCGCAGTGGGTTGGACCGCAGTCCTGCTGTCTGGTGGGTCTGGGGTTCGAGTCCCGCTTGGGGTACCTTGCGACGGACTGGCGTCCCGTCCTGGGTGTGTCCCCTCCCCCTCCGGCCTTACGCCCTGTGTTGCCGGGTAGGCTCCGGTTCCCCGTGACCCCGTAAGGGACAAGCGGTTCTGAAAATGTGTGTGTGTGTGTGTGTGTGCCTTTTGTTGCATTAAAATGTTTTATATCCCTCTCCCCAAACAAGGGGGGGTCACAATGTGCAACATCCCAGGATTTATCTGAGCTCCTGGAGGGCCTGGTTTAATCTTTTATTGCACTTGGTACTTGTTTTTTTTTTAAAAAAAAAAAAAACTCTGGAATCCTTGTGCTCTGTATGAAACATATTTTAAGCAATGTTTTCTGAATGAGTAAACTAGGTTACATTTACATTTATTCATTTAGCAGACACGTTTCTCCAAAGCGATGTACATCTCAGAGAAAATACAATTTGTACATTACAGCCCGGCCTATCACTTTTTCCCATCAGGACCCTGTCTTTCTAGCCAGTTTCATTAGAACCAATTAATACAGAGACATGGACAGAATAACACCTGAAAAAAAAAACAACCTAGTATTAATATACGTAACCATATCTGATCCAAAAAAACCCATGAAAAAGGAAACAGGAGAACGTTTACCCTGCCCGAAATAGGGTCACCGGGACCTACACCTGGAGCCAGGCCTATGAGAAGTGTTCTTAGGTGAGCGCCTGGTGGCTGGGTAGCCCATGTAACCCTGCCGGGCTCGGCCCGAAAAGGTAACATGGAGGAGCCATGTGGGACCACCACCCGAGAGGTACAACATAGGGTCAGGTGCGATGCTTTTCAGGCAGCAGGAGCCGGCAGGGTGCCGCGTGGCATCGTGGCACCTCGCAACAGAAACTAGCTCTTGGCACGTGGAATGTGACCTCACTGAGGGGGAAGGAGCCGGAACTGGTGCGGGAGGTTGAGAGATATCAACTAGATATAGTTGGGCTAACCTCCACTCACAGTGTTGGCTGTGGAACCAAACTCCTTGATAGAGGGTGGTCTCTCTTCCACTCAGAAGTTGCACAGGGTGATAGGCGCCGGGTGGGTGTAGGGAAGCCCCCGGCTGGCTGCCATACAGTTGGAGTTTATCCCAGTGGACGAGAGGGTCACCTCAATGCAACTTAAGGTCGCAGAGAGGAAAACTTTGACTGCTGTGTGTGCTTATGCACCAAACAGCAGATCAGAGTATTCAACCTTCTTGAAGAGTGTGGGTGGGGTTCTAGACAGGGCCCCACCTAAGGACTCCGTAGTCCTGCTGGGGGACTTCAGTGCTCACGTTGGCAATGACTGGGAAATCTGGAGGAGGGTGATTGGGAAGAACCACTTTCCTGATCTAAACCCGAATGATGAAATTTTTTTGGACTTCTATGCTAGTCATGGTTAACAAACACCAAACACCATGTTCGAACACAAGGATGCTCATACATATACTTGGTACCAGAGTTCCTTGGGCCAAAGTCAATGATTGACTTTGTAGTCGTTTCATATGACTTGAGGCCACATATTCTGGACACTCAGGTGAAGAGAGGTGCTGAGCTGTCAACCAATCACCATCTGGTGGTGAGTTCAATCAGATGGCGGGGAAAACTGACGGACAGACCCGGCAGAGCTAAGCATTTAGTGAGGGTGTGCTGGGAACGACTGTCGGAGGACCTTGTCCGGAATGATTTTAACTCACACCTCCGGGAGAACTTCTCCCATGTCCTGGAGGAGGCAGGGGACATGGAGTCTGTTCAAAACCGCCATTGTGGAAACAGCCAGACACAGCTGTGGCCAAAAGCTTGTTGGTGCCAGTCATGGCAACAATCTAAGAACCTGCTGGTGGACACCGGTAATGAGAGAAGCCGCCAAGCTGAAGAAGGAGGCCTTTAGGGCCTAGTTTTATTTATTTTTATTTTTATTTATTTATTTTTTTAATGAGGGGAGTGCGGTGGCACAGTGGGTTGGACCACAGTCCTGCTCTCCAGTGGGTCTGGGGTTCGGGTCCCGCTTGGGGTGCCTTGCGACGGACTGGCGTCCCGTCCTGGGTGTATCCCCTCCCCCTCCGGCCTTACGCCCTGAGTTGCCGGGTTGGGCTCCGGTTCCCCGTGACCCCGTATGGGACAAGCGGTTCTGAAAACGTGTGTGTGTGTGTGTGTGTGTGTGTGTGTGTGTGTGTATTTTTTAAATTTTTTATAGAAGCGCTCTTCTCACACAGTGACAGAGTTGGCTCTGGGGACTCCTGACTCAGCAGATAGGTACTGGCAGGCAAAAAAGGCAGCAGCGGCTGCAGCTGCAGAAGCAAAACCCAGAGCATGAAAGGAGTTTGGAGAGGCTATGGAAAATGACTATGAGTCAGCCTCACAGAGGTTTTGGAGAACCATCCGGTGGCTCAGGAAGGGTCGGAGGAGCTTCGCTCAAGCTGTGCTCAGCAAAACCAGAGAAACTCTGACCTCTAATGAGGACATTGTCGGGAGGTGGAAGGAGCACTTTGAGGAACTCTTAAACTGGGGAGATATGCCTCTCTTACAGGAGTCAGGGCCAGAGGCTTCCAGGCTATCAGAGTCCATTTCCCTGGTGGAAGTCACTGAAGTAGTTGGAAAGCTCCACAGTGGCAAAGCACCGGGGGTAGATGAGATTTGCCCGGAACTGCTTAAGGCCCTGGATGTTGTAGGGCTGTCAGGGCTGACACGCCTCTGCAATGTTGCGTGGACCTTGGGGAAGGTGCGTTTAGGTTGGCAAACTTGGGTGATGGTCCCTATCTTTAAGAATGGGGATCGGAGAGTGTGTGCCAACTATCGAGGTATCCGGGCAATAGCTGAGCCTCAGATTGAAGAGGAACAATGCGGATTCTGTCCTGGCCGTGGAACAGTGGACCAGCTTTTTACCCTCTCACAGATAATTGAGGGGGTATGGGAGTTTGCTAATCCAGTCTACGTGTGTTTTGTGGACTTGAAGGCCTATGACTGTGTTCCCCGAGAAATTCTGTGATAGGTGCTTAGAGAGTATGGGGTGCCGGGGCCACTACTGCGGGCCATTTGGTCTCTGTACACACGGGAGCGGGAGCTGTGTCCGCATACTCGGCATTAAGTCAAGCCCGTTCTTAGGTCTACATATACAGTATGTAAATGTGGTGTAATAATAGAACTGGATGTCAGGGGGTAAATACTAGCTCCAGTTGAAGGACAGTGTAGGAGCAGTTGATGTCATGATTTTCCATGGTTCTTACAATTTTTGCAGTACTGCGTGGTAACTTTACACCAAGCCAAATTAAGAATTAGATGCCAAGCTACTGTTAGTAAGTACAGATCTAACGCAAAGGCTGTAGGATTTTTTTTTCCTTTTGCCTTAGTACAGATGTATGTATTTCCTAGGCAACAGGTGTAGTTGCTTCAAGTGACAAACGTGTTGAATAATGTTGCCTGGGTGTACATATTTATGTGGAACTTAATGTTCCAGGAGGTCTTACATTATGTAAAATCATTTGAATAAAAAAAACTGAAAAAAATCTGAAATGTAGAAGTCATGAAGCTCTTTTGAATAAAATAAGTTCTGTTAAGTTACATTTAGCACATTAATGCTGTTGTTCAGTGAAAACCTGTAACCTCCTTAATCTTCTTTAAGACCTATAAGAAATAATACTGAACAGCAGGATTAACAGGGAAAAATTTATATTTTTTATTATCATACTAAACATGAAAAGTATTCCTTAACTCCAACAAGCTACTTATTTGCTGGAAATATGTAAGTGTCCATTAGGAAACTTGCCTAAAAGGGCATTGCTATGTGTGTTCAATAGTATTTGAATCACTCTGTGTTTGTGTGAGTGTTGGCTCAGGCAGTGATTTAATAACCATTTTAGGTCAGTGTGTTTACTGAACAACAGGTTTGGCTGTACTGCATTTTTCACTGAAGTGCAAATTTCTTCTTGTAACACTCAGTTAGAAGAAACCATTTGTCTAACTGGAGCCTGCGTTAAAATGAACAACTTGACATTCCTTGCTGCTCTTCAAATCAATAACAAAAGAACAAAAGACAAGTCAAGTTTACTGAGAGGACTGTGACATCTTACGATACAGTACTCTGAAGATTTTTCAGCAGACGTGCAGCTAATGAAAATTGACTGCACAAGAGCTGGTCAACATGCTTTTTAGGCTACTGCACAGAAGCTGACCTGTGCTGCAGTGATGGGTAATCTATTGAAAGATTAAGCAAAATTTGAGCAAGTCACTATCAGTATTGTCTGTAATTCACATTGAGCAAACTATCGTGCATGTATTGAGAAGCTGTACAGTTCCACCATCCAGCAGATTATTTAATAGGGTTGCCAACTGGGCTAAAGCAATAACATGAGTATTGAATGTGTATCTACTGGAAAGACTGTAACCAAGATGCTGATATGTGAATATAATGAAAATATTGTGAAGGACAGAGCAACAGGATTTTTTATTTTTTTTTTAAATCACAATCACAGCAAACTGCAAAAGTAAACGATCTATAAGTAAGTTTAAGGTACACAAGTAGAAAGTGAATACACCTTGGCAACTTGAACAACACACACACACACATCAAAATCCATAGGCTTCCGCTGTTCCCTTTGCACTAACATTCCCATTAAAGACACGGATAAAAGAAATAATAAAAGAAAAACTGCCAGAGGACTTTGGCACTCGCGGATCTCTGCCTCCATTCCACCTATTTCTTGTTCAACGGAACATACTACAAACAAAAGGAAGGGTCACCTATGGGAAGCCCTCTATCACCCGTTGTCACCAACCTGTTCATGGAAGACTTCAAGGAATGTGCGCTCCAATCAGCTGCACAGAAACCCATCTGCTTGTGGAGATACGTCGATGACACGTTCTTGATTTAGAGACACGAAGCGACCGCCTTGGATGATTTTTTTACAGCACATGAACTCAAGACACACCAACATCCAGTTCACGATGGAGAAAGAGGAGAACGGCAACCTCCCTTTTCTAAATGTTCTTGTGATGAGGAGGAGTGACAGTAGTAGCCTCAGCCACAAGGTTCATCGTAAACCGACCCATACAAACCGGTACCTCCATGCAGCATCCCCCCTCCACCCGGCTCAGAAGAATGCAGTCGTGGACACCTTGATCACAAGAGGCATCTGACTGAAGGTTCCTGGAAGGAGGAAAAACAGACACTTCTGAAAGCGCTCTCAGCGAACAGTTATGAGCGCAACCAGATCTTAAACATCCGAAAATCCTCAGATAATACGAAACATACAACGATCGAACCAGCCAGAATTGCCTACCTCCCATACGTAAAAGGCACCATCGACAAAATAAGTAAACTACTCATAAAGCACGGCATCAAAACTACTTTCACCACCGATTCCACTACAAAAAGACTACTCGACACAGTTAAAGATAACCTGCCACTGAAGACCAGCAGAGTGTACTGAATACCCTGCAGCTGTGGAAAAACATGCATTGGGCAGACAAGTCAACTTATCTCTACATGTCTCCAAGAACACAGAAGAGCCACGAGGAACAATAACGTCGACTCAGCAGTGGCCGAACATTCGCTGCAGACCGGTCACGAGATCCGCTTTGAGGAGACCACAGTGGTGGACCTGCTCCCGGATACAAAAGCTGCAGAGTGAGGGAGGCAATCGAGATAGAGAAGCACCCTGACAATTTCAATTGGGAGGAGGGCTTCAAAGTATCAAGTGCCTGGACACCTCTCATTTCAAGTTTTCTCACCAGTCCTACAACAACCTACCCACCTCTCATTAACAGCGAGCCATCCTGTAATACAAAGAAAACAGTGCAAAAGAAAAAGACAGCGGGGGCACCACCTATTAGAACCACCTGCTACAACCTCCAACCCCGTTCCTGCCCATAAATACACCCACCCTCGTCAAACACTCTATTTCACATCTAACCTCTACAAGATGTGGCTGCACCCTGACGATGCTTCCTACAAGAGAAGTGAAATGTTGGAACCAATGTCTCACATGACGCGATTTAATCCAGAAGAACAAAACCTCTAGTCAATACACACACAGGCCAAAACTGCTTGTCCCAGGCAGGGTTGCGGCAAGCCGGAGCCTGGCCTGGCAACACAGGGGGGCAAGGGACACACCCAGGACAGCACGCCAGTCTGTCACAAGGCACCCCAAGCAGGACTCAAACCCCAGACCCACCAGAGAGCAGGACCTGGCCAAATCCACTGCACCACCACACCGCTACGCCACTGTGCCCCTACGCCCCCCAACTTCAGCACTACTTTTATCAAACGAAATAGAAAAAAAAAAAAAAACTAACCTCCATGTGTCCTAAAAATCTGGGAAACGCTGCTGGAAAGCTAGGACAACATGGCTAGAGCTGAAGTTTTGTTAATGTAGGCAAACATGTTACCAGATAAACAACTGTAAGTTAGGCTTGGATGCAGTCAGTTGAATTCACTCAATTACACCTAATGGTATGTACAGTAACAGGATCCACAGTTAAATAGCATATTATCATAGTCAGTGGCAAGAACTGGCAACTGTGATAATACCTGTCAGTCTGTGTCCTTTGAAGTTTCCCCCCGAAAGCCACCCCACCACTGTAAGCACATGCCTTTAGTGGGTACCTGTAGTACATCTACTTCAGGTTCCTCTTACTGAAAACACATTGAATAAAATAAAATCCAGCTTTTATAAAATTTTACTCTCACAACTCTTATTTTGTCCTGGCTGGATTCTGTCTTCTTTACCTGAGAAAATTGCAGCACATCAACTCATGGCTCCTCTTGATGAAGACACCTTTATATTAATGCCATTGCTCTGAGTTAGAGCTGCTTTTCTGCTTAATAAATGAACAAACACTTTCATGTAGAATGGTATGACACATGGTAATTAATAATACAGGATGTTCCCGATTTGCAATGGTTCAAGTTACTATTTTTTTCAACTTTACTGGCCTTCACTTACTAGCCAGTAGGGTAGCAGTTCCAAAGGTTGCAGGTTCAATCCCCACCTCTGCTTGTAGTGCCCTTGAGCAAAGTACTTGTCCTAAGTTGCTCCAGTAAAATTACCCAGCTGTATAAATAGGTAAATAATTGTAACCTTAACACTGTAAGTTGCTTTGGAGAAAAGTGTCAGATAAATAAATGTAATGTACAATGGTGAGCTGGTGATAAACATTCAGTAGAAAATGTTCTTTGAATTCTTATTTTTCCCCGGGCAAGTGATATGTGGAGCAATACTCTCTCACGATGCTGGGCAGTGACAGCAATCCACATTTTCCAGTCTGTCATGCAGAGGTGTTTATTAAATGCATTTTCAAATTATGATATTTTCCACTTATGATGGGTTTCATGGAACTTGCCATCAAAAATTGGGGACCACCTGTACATACTGTCACGATCTTTCCCCGAGGCGGGTGCGTCGAACCCAAGCGCGGAGCAGAGGAAGCTTGCTCAAGGGGCAATCCGGAAGACATGGTCGAGGAGACAGGCAAGAGTAACCGATGTGCGCATGTAGTCCGAAGGGAGAATCCGAGAAACGTAACTGAAAGACAGGCAAGGAGTCGAGGCAAACCAGGAAGTCGATAGCGAGGAGCAGGGCGAGGAGCAATTACTAGGAGCGCAAGTGAGTAACGAGGCTAAACAAGGTTCCACAGCTTCCTAAGGTCCGGGCTGCCCTTTTATGTGCCCAGAGCCTGATCAGCTGCTGGTGTTTCTTGTTGACGAGTTCGTGGGCGTGACACATACATATACATATACAATGTCATGACCTTGGGGATATTACACCAGTGGACCACAGGGGAAGGTCATCATAGTTAATTCCACATTCATGACGAATACCTGCACCTTAAAAAAGGTCTTTAAAGAAGCAGACTTACCTGCAGTACTCCTGGAATCCATTGAGAAACCCTTGCTCCTTCCTCCCACGATCTCCACGTTCAAACCATGGCTCTTCAGATCACGACTCTCACTCACCAAACCACGAACTCGACCAAGCTCCTCAGACACATGCCTGCCTCCTGAGTGTCATTCCGAGGGTCAGTTCTCCAAAGCCCCATCTCAGTACTTTCGCTAACAGCTTTGGTTCCTAGCACCTGTAAATTCAGCTTCTCAGATGCGTTCTGACAGATTCCTCACAAGAAACTTGACAGTAAAAGAGAACATTAATAAAATTAAAAATATAACTATAAAACAATTCTATATATTTTTTTTAGATGAAAAGGCTTTTCCAGTGGTGAGATCATGTTCTGTCATATTTGTCATGACAGTGGAAGGACATATTTAAACTTTGAAGAGAAGTTCAGCTCTATCAGTTCACGCTCTGGAGTAGCTGTGGGGATGACCGCGCCCCTGAGAGGCTCCCCTCGCAATGGCATGCGAAGAATCAGAACAAGCTTTATTGCCAAGTATGTTCACACATACAAGGAATTTGTCTTGGTGACAGGAACTTCCACAGCACAGACAGAATGACAGTGACAAGACAGATGAGAAGATAGAGTATGTGAATAAGGGATAAAAAAATGAAGTACCCAATATACAAAAATAGTCACTAGATACAAATGCAAGGGAGTGTGAGTAGGAGATATGATGTGATAAATAGTTATAAATACAAATATAAATAGCGTTGTGTATTGCACTGGTTTACTCTCTGGGGGGGGAGGGGATTTAGCTGTTCATGAGGTAGATGGCCTGAGGAAAGAAACTTTTCTTGTGCCTGGCTGTCCTGGTGCTCAGTGCTCTGTAGCACCGGCCAGACGGCAAAGGTTCGAAGAGGAAGTGGCCTGGATGTGAGGGGTCTAGAATGATTTTACTAGCCCTTTTACTGACTCTGGATGAGTGCAGTTGTGCCGATGATTCTTCCAGCAGTCCGAACTATCTGCTGTAGTCTTCTGATGTCTGATTTCGTAGCTGAGGCGAACCAGACAGTTATAGAGGTGCAGAGGACAGACTGGATGACTGTGGAGTAGAATTGCAGCAGTAGCTCCTGTGGCAGGTTGAACTTCCTCAGCTAGCGAAGGAAGTACAACCTCTGCTGGGCCTTCTTCATGCTGAGGTGTTTCTCCTAA